>NC_060893.1:22018012-22153012 GCF_014805685.1 Silurus meridionalis | reverse complement strand
TGTATTTGCGTTAACAGGTTATTAACGCGTTCATTTTTGACAGCCGTAATAATAAATAAAAGTAGGTTTAGAACCTACTTTTAATAAATATATTATTACTAGATATTATGTATGTTATTATATCTAGGCAATATGAGGTTTATATAAACTAATATATTGCCTGGATGTTACTTGTAATTAAAGGACAGTGAAATGTACCTCTACAAGACATTTAAGATGCAAAACCCTGAGGAGAAAAAATGTACCTGTGCTGTGAGTGTCAGTGAGTGCTTTGCTTGGCTGGAACATACTGTAAGACAGAGATTTCACACTCCAGCTGGAGCCATTTGTCCCACATGATCGCTCTCCAGGTGGAAGACTTGGCAATCTATCGCCACTTTACATCCTACCTTCAATTAGAATGAGAGAAATCAGAAAACATTTCCCTCACATATCAAATATGAGGATGAACGATGACAGTAAATGTATATGAATCTCAGAATGTATGGAAATTTTGGTGAAATACTGCATGAGTGTGAGCTATGGCTGGTAGAAATGTAATCATTTGTAGTCCAGATAAGTTATAAACCTTAATTGTCGGTCCGTATTGGGTGAGTTGTAGTGTTGCTGCCTCACAATGTCAGGGTCCTGAATTTGATCACTTGTGATGGACTGCTGTATTCTCCTGAGCTTTACTGCTGGTTATCTGGTTTGAATGTGTGTGTGCATTAAGGCCTTTGATGAACTGGTATTGCATCCAGGCTTTATTCTGTAACCATGCACCCAGTGATCCCAAGATCTGTCCTGACCCTCCAAGAATAACATACTTATTTGAAAAGAAAAGCTACATAGCCCACAAAACATTTGCTTTAGACCTAACTGACACTTATGTGCCTCACCCCAACCACATTGGGCAAAACTATCTGCACCCTTGCATTATGTACCAGACTGTATGTTTTTCACTGGGTTGGTACCTTTAAAAGTAGGTAATTTGTATAATTAGTTACCAGATTGTAAAGCCATATTATCATCAGAACATCTTTAAAGCTTATAATTGACCCTTTGAAGGGACATTAACTCGACTCGTACCTGTGCAGGATCTGACAGTGTGGTAGCTTCAGGTCTCCAGAAATGGAGCACTTCTGTTCTGGCGAACATCCAAAAACACACACTGCTGGACGAATCTGTGTTTCAGAGTATCACTACAGGGATCCTGGTCAACAGTATGAAGGTAGCATCCTGGTGCAGTGATTTCTAAACCGTGGTTCTAGGGCTTTGTGGAATGGACGTTCAAAATATTAAAAAGTCCATTCGGAACTAAAGTGCACTATAGTTAATGCAAATGATGGGATGAGGCATCCTAAAACACGTGCTTTGAAAAATCACATGTCCAGGAATTTGTGATGATTTTAGATTTCCTAACCTCAACAACAGACACTATTGTATGTCATCAGCCAAAAAAAAAAACCCCTCAAAAAAGAACTACCTGGTAAGCAGACAGAGGGAATTAGTATGAACTTCACAATGATTATAACTTCAGAGTATAAAGGAACATTCCAGACTATTTATAGCATGTTTAGACACAGGTGTCCAATATTCCAGAAGATGATATTACAGTATGAAAATTAGTTTTGGCTCTTTAAATAGTCTCGACTGCGAAAGCAAGTCTCTGGGTTCACCAAGTACATTATTCCAAATGTTTGAAGACATAAAAAAATGCATTAGAAAATATATATATTTTTCAATGAATGATGAGCAGCAGGAGAAAACGTTCAGCAGGAATTAATGTAAAATGAATGCGTTTTTTGTATGAATGGGACATGTTAGATCAGTATATTGGAGCACTTACATTTCTTTGGCAAAGCTGGTTATTGATTCTAAAATATGTCACCATGTTTAAGACACACAGTACTGGCATCAGGAACAAATAGCACCAACCAGGTCTGCACTCTGCACCTCTACTGGATGCACCTTGGCAATTTATTTGGATTTATCTCTATTTCTGGATTGTGTCACAACTTTTTACCCATACCAGTGAATTCTAACATTTCTGAGAAGGTGAACATGTGCAAGGACACAAGGCAGTTGAATATGTAGTGCAGTGTTCCCGTCCCTTTCTTCTCTTCAGATGTGCCTGATTCAATAAACTGAGCATTGAGAATAAAAAGGGTTCCCTTTTAAGTTTGGTTCCTCTCAAGGTTTCTTCCTCATGGCATCTCAAAGAGTTTTTGCTTTCCACAGGGAGCGAAGGCCGGGCCGTGTGGTCCGATCCCACAGATGAGTTCATGTAGTTAAAATTGCAAGAAGTTAATAGTGTTAATGCTCAAAGGGACTGTTTTGGCAGCAGAAGGGGGACCAACACAATATTAGGCAAGTGGTCACAATGTTATGCCTGATCGGTGTATGAATGCAACTGTCTCCAGGTTATCTCTCTTTTCTAAAACAACAAATGCACCAAAGATCCACCAATGAACAGGAAGTTCAGTGTGTTTCAGGCTGGATAAATGTGCAGACTTTGGGTTCTGCTGCAAGACATATTTCATCAGTCCTACTGGCTTTTGATTGATAAGTGTTCCTCTAACTGACAGGAAGAGAAGACAACTGTGTGCCAATTCTCTTGGACTACCTTCTAAAATACCCGGAAGACCATGGAGGCAATTGGTGTTCACAGTAACTGTCTAGCGTTTCTAGACACTTGAGGTTGTGCAGTTACAGGACAAATAATCAATAGCAGAGTATTAAGATGCAGCCTGATATAAATAGGTTGTTAGCATACCTTACTATCTCTGGCTAGCTGTACTTTTTTATTAATTTATGGCGAGATTGGAACTCTATTTTGGCAAAAAAATGCAGGATAACATCACGTTGTAGATTAAGTTATGGGATGTGCTAATTACTAAAAATACTCCTCATGCATAGCACTTTTCACATCAAAAGTTTTCAAACTTTTCTGTTTTATTCATAATTAGGGCATTTTTCTCTCACTAAGAAGATGATGTGAACATTTTTGGGTCATGATGAGGAAAGATAGCCGTCTAATTGTTTCCTTCCACTGTCTATGGAATAAAGGGTGGTGCTGATTATTTTGATATTGAGTTTACATGATACTGATATTAGTGCTTTATTAAATATCAACATGCTGTATATTATTTTCACAAAGTGAAACTGGAGTGATGGGGAATCTTTGCAGCAATCCCAATCAGGGATTCTGCCGTTATTGGATGGAGAAAAGTCCTACTGCACTGGAATTTTTGCTCTCTAAAAAAATCCCACAATGAACATGAATGTTTCTTTACTAGAAATTACATCATATTGGGTGTGTAAAAATTTTTATGATGATCACATAAAAAATTTGTCAGACACCTTTATCCAGAGCAACTTAGAGGGTTAAGGGCCTTGCTCAAAGGGCCCAGCAGTGGCAGCTTGGTGGAGTTGAAATTTGAGCTCATAACCTTGTTATTACATGTCCAACATCCTAACCACTGAGCTACCACTTCCCACACCATTTAGCTTTTTCTCTTGTATATCCTTACAACATTTTAGCCAACAAGTAAATGGAAATCATGTAAGTGGCAGCTTAGTTGATAAGACTTCTGATTGGAAGATTAGGGGTTCAAATACTGGCACCACCAAGCTGCCACTGCTGGTTATAACGTATAAATCTATAACTCTTAATAAGGGATTATGCCAAATGCCATAAATGTAAAAAAAATGTATTGGATCTATCTATCTATTGGTTCATGTACATTGCATTTTTTCTTTTTTTTTCTTTTGAAAATGATTAACAAATAAAATAAGCACAATTTTGTTTGCCTAAAATGTAAAATATACAAAAAACACCTCATTTAAAGTTTCATGCCATCTTATCATTTGACTTTGTGTTATTTACATTTATGCCATTTGGCAGATGCCCTTATCCAAAGCGGTGGCAGTTCAGTGGTGGTGGGATTTGAATCTGAGACCTTCCGAGACAAAATCCAATGCCTTAACCACTGAGCTACCACCCCGTAATTTTTTTGGTTGAGTTGAACAAACTGGACGTAAAATAACTGATCAACCATAATAATAATTATTTTTCTCTATGCCTCCATTTTATTCGTAAGAAAAGACCACCAAATTCCCTTCCAGGTTAGGATTGGGTGGTAAATTGGACATTATCATATTAGGTATTTCGAGCTGAGAGTCTTCAGACTGCAGATGCGTCTCAATCAATGCCCTAGTTCCCTATCCAGGGTGCTGATCAGGAAATCGGCCAATTTTCTATTTCCTCATCTGTCAGTGTAAAAACTAGGGGTGACTCTGAATAGCTGTAGATTTGATGCTTTGATAGGAAGAGCCTGATTCGACTCCCAATCTCACAGTCGAATCTTCACAGAGATGATATGAAACGAGAATCATGGCATTTTGATTATATGGGGGTGCGCAAAGTCTGATTTCACATCACTGAACTACTGGCTTTCTCTAAATAAATTAAGTAAATAAAAATGCGAATTAGAAAGAAGCGTTTAATAAATATTTTTGACATGTATAAATTAATCCAATGTGATGTGCTCACTTATTTAGACAATAATGGCTGTATGTTGAGTTATATTTAGAGGACAGTAAATCTGTACTGCTATACAAACTGCACATTAACTACACTAAAATATATCCAAGTTTCTATATTATTGTCCCCTCAGAGTATTTAATAAAACGGTTTCTGAAATGTGATGGGTGTACTCACTTTCGATACCGTATATCAAGGAAATCATTGGTAAAGAACTATTTCCGGGACAGATCATGAAGTGTCAACCAGTATCATAAATACCTGAAACTGACGTAAAATTGTGTTGACATATTTAAGACATTAAGTAAACCGGTTTGCACACATTACAAATATTGTTAAAAATTGCTGATTCCCTGATCAGCTTGATATCAGAAATATATCGATAAATTCGATAAATGACAGTGGTGATCTTTTTTCGGCATGAACACGTATGTAGAAATGTTGCTGGAGATCGAGTCATCAATGTCCCATTGAGTAGGTCCTGACCCTGTGCACTCTATAAACCGTTTCATGATCTACTGAGCGGATTGAGACTCACCAAGCTTAAAGCTTTTCCCTTCTCTCCACATACCTGGTGCAACTCATGACTTAATTATTAACTGATCCGATAGAGCAGCTGTGTGAGCAGTAGGGAATAGTTGAATCTGTGCACGGCCAGGCGTTAAGAACCCCCTGATATTAATAATATTCATGGCACAAAGGCAGTGGTTATTATTTTTTATAACTATGGGAGCAGAGCGGTCAAACTGGAGGTTTGAGACACTATGTTCTTTGCTGGTTGACAAAAAATGAGTGGCAGTTATAAGTGCTCTGTACGGACATCTTGACATCACAAAAGACAAAAAACAAAAAACAACTCTTGTTATGTCGCGATCACGAGGAAAACAAGGAAAAAAAGTTTTTTATAATGCACAGCCTCTTAGAACTTCCGTCCTGGTGTGCTGAGGTCTGAAGGCAACCTTACTCAGTGTACATCCATATTTTTCAACAGTCAAAGAGTTTTTTATTACTGTATGCTAATTTATTTGTTAATTTATTTGTAGATACTCTATATTAGCTTTCAGTCTGACCAACTGTCTCACCTTTAATTTGCTATATATAAAAGTCTCTGGTTCGCACACTAACAGTGAAATATTAGCTCAGTCCCTACGTTTGACTCGGGGGACCACTACCTGACCTGGGAAAGTGGTAGCTCAGTGGTTAAGGTGCTGGATTACTGATAAGAAAGTGGGGGTTCGTGCCCTGATATCGTCAAGATGCCACTTTTGGCTCCTTGAGCAAGGCCCTTAACCCTCTGTGCTCCAGGGTCGGCGTATCATGGTTGACCCTGTGCTCTGACCCCCAGCTTCCAAATAAGCTGGGATGTGCATAGAAAGAATTTCACTGTGTTGTAATGTCTCTTCTTCTTCTTCTTCTTTCGGCTGCTCCCATTAGGGGTCGCCACAGCGGATCATCCGTCTCCATACCACCCTGTCCTCTACATCTGCCTCTTTCACACCAACTACCTGCATGTCTTCCCTCACCACATCCATGAACCTCCTCCTTGGCCTTCCTCTTCTCCTCCTACCTGGTGGCTTCATCCTCAGCATTCTTCTACCAATATAATTCATGTCCCTCCTCTGCACATGTCCAAACCATCTCAATCTCGCCTCCCTCACCTTGTCACCAAAACATCCTACATGCGCTGTCCCTCTAATAAACTCATTTCTAATCTTGTCCATCCTCGTCACTCCCAACGAAAACCTTAACATCTTCAGCTCTGCCACCTCCAGCTCCGCCTCCTGTCTTTTACTCAAGGCCACTGTCTCTAATCCATACAACATCGCAGGTCTCACCACAGTCCTATAAACTTTCCCTTTCATTCTTGCAGATAACCTACTATCACAAATCACTCCTGTCACTCTTCTCCACCCACTCCACCCTGCCTGCACTCTTTTCTTTACTTCTAACACACTCTCCATTACTTTGCACTGTTGACCCCAGGTACCTGAACTCCTCCACCTTTTCCAGCTCTTCTCCTGCAACCGCATCACTCCACTGCCCTCCTCTCATTCACACACTTGTACTCGGTCTTACTCCTACTGACTCTCATTCCTCTTCTCTCCAGCGCATATCTCCACCTCTCCAGGCTCTTCTCAACCTGCTCCCTACTCTCACCACAAATCACAATATCATCCGCAAACATCATAGTCCAGGGAGACTCCTGTCTGACCTCGTCCGTCAACCTGTCCATCACCATGCAAACAGGAAAGGGCTCAGGGCCGATCCTTGATGCAGTCCAACCTTCACCCTGAACCAGTCTGTCGTACCTACTGCACACTTCACTGCCGTCACACTGTCCTCATACATGTCCTTCACCACCCTCACATACTTCTCTGACACACCTGACTTCCTCATACAATACCACAACTCCTCTCTTGGCACTCTGTTGTACGCTTTCTCTAAATCCACAAATACACAATGCAATTCCTTCTGTCCTTCTCTATACTTCTCCATCAACATCCTCAAAGCAAATAAGGCATCTGTGGTGCTCTTCCTCGGCATGAAACCATACTGTTGCTCACAGATGGTCACCTCTTCTCTCAGCCTGGCTTCCACTACTCTTTCCCATAACTTCATGGTGTGACTGATCAACTTAATTCCCCTGTAGTTACTGCAGGTCTGCACATCTCCTTTATGCTTAAAGATCGGTACCAGCACACTTCTTCTCCATTCCTCAGGCATCTTCTCACCTTCCAAAATCCTGTTAAACAATCTGGTCAAAAACTCCACTGCCATCTCTCCTAAACATCTCCACGCTTCTACCGGTATGTCATCTGGTCCAACCGACTTTCCACTCTTCATCCTCTTAATCGCTGCTCTCACTTCCTCCTTACTAATCCTATCTACATCCTGCTTCACCAACTCCACATCATCCAACCTTCTCTCTCTGATTTTCCTCATTCATCAGCTGCTCAAAATACTCCTCCACCTTCTCAACACACTCTCCTCACTAGTCAACACATTTCCTCTCCATCCTTTACTGCTCTAACTTGGAGTACATCCTTCCCAGCTCGGTCCCTCTGCCTGGCCAATCGGTATAAATCCTTTTCTTCTTCCTTAGTGTCCAACCTCTCATACAGCTCCTCATATGCCTTTTCCTTGGCTTTCGCCACATCCCTTTTTACCTGCTGCCGCATCTCCTTGTACTCCTGCCTACTTTTCTCATCACTCTGTGGATCCCACTTCTGTTTTGCCAACCTCTTTCTCCTTATGCTCTCCTGCACTTCCTTATTCCACCACCACGTCTCCTTGTTTGCTTTCTATAAAGCCTTATCTTGCTTTCTGTGTTGTAATGTATATTTGATAAATATTCCATTCTCTATCTTGTACAGTATCACTGACTGAGTATTTTGATATCTGACTTCTTCTGGATTCTGATTTGTTTGCTGTGTCTCACCTCTTATACCATGGTCTGTCTGAATACTTGATTCGGATTAACTGGAAGGTGCGAGTAGGGTTAAAGATACAGTTTGGTCAGTTGAATTTGCATGCTAAATGAATGAGCTGTTTATAAACATCTCCAACCATAGAACTGTAGAGTTCCAGTTGCATACAGAGGGAGGCAGCTGTTTTTCCTAATGAACTTACAGATGGTGATATTGATAATGGACTGGAGAAGAATCTGATGAACTAGGGAAATGTTCAAATGAGAAATATAAAAAAAAAACGTCATTATTAGTGGAGACGTAAACATGTAATACACACACTCTCACTCTGATAGCTATTGATAATAGTTATTTTCTATTTATTGCATTAGGCAGGCACCCTTTTCCAGAGCGACAATTTTCTTATTTATTCAACTGAGAGATAAGGGCTCACAAGTGGGAGCTTGGTGATGCTATTATTTGAATGTACAATCTTCTGACCTAAAGCTCCACCTAACCACTGAGCTACCTCTTCCCCTATCCATTAGCAGCAGATTTCTAGATCTAACCAGTTGTATATAAAACAACCAATGAATGTTAACCATTATTTTCGACCATTTAGTCAGTTTTGCATCAATGACAGCTTTAACGTGTCAATGCTGGTCAATGACCCTGGTATATGGTGATAATCCAAGACTAGGTGTAATTCCTTACACCATTTCATGTGATTTTTGCTTCACCTACATATCGTGCTTTAAAATGGCAAAATATTGAGCTTATCATTGTCTTATTAGCAAATCATTAGTGAGCAAAATGAGCAAAAATCAAATGAACTAACAAAATAACAAATTTGTTCTTTTTTTTGTTCTTTGTTCATCTATATCTAGTCATCCATATTCATTTTCAAATTCACACCAATGCAAGTGTGATTTAAAAAAGAATAGCAACAAACAAATTTGATGCAGCTCACTGGTAAGTGGCGCTATGGTGAGCTATTTTTAGAAAAGACCCGCGGGCGACTTCTGGGATGCTTTTTTTCTTCCTTAAAAATCGAATGATTATTTTGTAATGTGCCACACCTGATGCAGCCCATCAAAGGCCTGATAACAAGCTCATAACCAAGACGAAGTTGTAGCTTAGCGGGTAAGATGTCGGTACAAAGATTGAAAAAGTTATGAGTTTAAATTCCAGCACCACCATATTGTCATTGCTGGGCCCTTCAGCAAGGCCCCTAACCTGCTCCTCTGGTGTATGAATGGGATATTTGTAAGTTGTTGTGGTTAAGGATGTCTGCTAAGTGCCAAACATCTAAATGACCAGGATTTATACAGCGGGAAGAGATTTCAAATATTGGTTTAATTCTTACTATTTTCCTACTCTGTTATTATTATTAAGACAAATTAAAAGCTTCATATTTGGCCATTTTCGGATTTGGTCAGAAGTTTTCTTTTTTTTTTTTGCTCAGGAGTCTATTTTGCATTTATTTCTCATTATTATAATGACCATAGGCCAGATAAAAGAAAGAAATGTAATGTCATTTATTTCTCTCCTAGTGCAGTGTGAACAATCCTTCCAGAACACTGATCTAATGTGTGCTCATATTTCATCCCTCTGGTAGCACATCGTTTGCACAAGTTCATTAAGTTAATAGTCTAAGATACAGTATCGAACTCTTTTCGGCAGTTACCCGATCCCGAAAATAATGTTAGTGTTGCTATTTATACAAGAAATTGATGAAACTGTTACACAACACCGAAAAATGATAGAACCACGTTAATGCTTGATCCGTGTCTGAGTGAGACTCTGTGTTGGCTGGAGCTTCGGATTAAATTATCATTTTGAAATATACTGCAGTGTGAGTAGGTCAGAGATCCCACCGAGTTGAATGCACAACAAACTGTAACCTAACGAACCGTAAGCTTGCTACAGTCATGTTGATGCACGGTACCATTTTTAACATCTTTTGTGTATTTGTCCCCCTTTCACCATGACTACCATCACATACTCCCCTAAAGAAGGACTATAAATATATAAATACTTTTTTTGAAGCAATATCAGTATCAAAATCAGAATACTTTATTGATCCCAAAGAGAAATTGATATGTTGCAGTTGCTCACAGTACAATTCAATAAATATAAAGCAAAATAATATATATGAAAATGTAAATAAAATATACATATTAATTGTATATTAAGTATAGATGCTGTACAATTAATGCATTTCCAATGTTATTGAAATATAAAATGCAAAATGTGTAACAGTGAAACATACAGTATGGCAGAAATTATTGCACTGAAATTATTGCACATAAATTGTCTAAGATATTAACATTATACACGTTTGGCATGAAAATCTATAAATATAACAATATCTAAATAGTCTATATTTATATCATGGACCAGCTATTTAAAATCAGGGGGAGGAGCTATATAGTTTGAAATGATCTCTGTGGTGCATAGTGGCTGTATGAGTTTATCACTGAAAGTAGTGTTTAAAATGTTGGATTTCAATAGATTGAGAAAGTCACAACTAAAGAAAAAAAAAAGAAGAAAAATATGAGAATAATAAAATTAAAAAAAAGGGGAAAGGGGAAAAAATACAGTAAGAAAGCAAGAAAAGTAAAATCTAAAATATATAAAAATATATTAATTAGCAATGTATGTATAATTTTACATTTTATAAATCATTAAAATGAATTCCATTCAGGGTATGAGAAAGAGAGAGGAAAAAATAGCAAAAAAGAAAAATAAACAAGTAAATTGAAAATAAAAATAAAAGGAAGCAAAAAGATAGATAGATAGATAGATAGATAGATAGATAGATAGATAGATAGATAGATAGATAGATAGATAGATAGATAGATAGATAGACAAAATTGTTGGTACCCTTCGGTCAATGAAAGAAAAATTCACAATGGTCACAGAAAAAACTTTAATCCAACAAAAGTGATAATAAATAAAAATTCCATGAATGTTAACCAATGAAAGTCAGACATTGCTTTTCAACCATGCTTCAACGGAATTATTCAATAAAAAGAAACTCATGGAACAGGCCTGGACAAAAATGATGGTACCCCTAGAAAAGACTGAAACTAATGTGACCAAAGGGACATGTTAATTCAAGGTGTGTACACTAATTAGCATCACACGTGTCTACAATCTTGTAATCAGTCAGTGGGTCTATATATAGGGCTCCAGGTAGTCACTGTGTTGTCTGGTGACATGGTGTGTACCACATGTAACATGGACCAGAGGAAAAGAAGGAAAGAGTTGTCTCAGGAGATTAGAAAGAAAATCATAGACAAGCACGATAAAGGTAAAGGCTATAAGAACATCTCCAAGCAGCTAGATGTTCCTGTGACTACAGTTGCACATATTACTCAGAAATTTAAGATCCATTGGATTGGTAGCCAACCTCCCTGGACGTGGCCGCAGGAGGAAAAGTTTTTTCTGTGACCATTGTGAGTTTTTCTTTCATTGACTGAAGGGTACCAATTTTGTCCACGTGTGTAGATAGATAGATAGATAGATAGATAGATAGATAGATAGATAGATAGATAGATAGATAGATAGATAGATAGATAGATAGATAGATAGATAGATAGATAGATAGATAGATAGATAGATAGATAGATAGATGAGCAAATAAATTAGATGGACAGAGAACAAACTAAAAAGAAAAAAAAAAAGCAAATAAATAATGAAGGATAAAATGTTTAGCCAGGTTTTGTAAATGGAAATGGAAGAATCGACACAACCATCGTTCATTAACCTCCTTTGAAGTTGCCTTTTTTAAAGTGTAAAAAATGCAGAAGTGTTTTTTAATTTTTTTATAGACGTAATTAGGAGTAAAGATTCAGAAAGCTCAAACGGACACCCACAGGATCTTTAGCTCCTTTGTTGCTACAAATTGGTGCTTGATGCATTTAAACAGCGACAGCACTAATGATAACTGCCCTCATAAAGAAACCTTAAAGTGGAAATACGGACATGGCATACGTATATGTATTAGGGGTGTACAGTACACGTTTTCCTACTAGTCTTCCGAATGCAATCTTTTTTACGTACATTTGTGCAAATATTATACGTAGTTAAAATATGAGTTCCCTCAGGAACGTATTAAGTGGCAGGCCGACAAGTTTGTTTAGTCTCTGCCTACCTCCCACTTTGAGCACATTTTTTTATTTATTAAACTTGAAAACATACACAACAATGCCAGGGGTTTAAAAAAGGAACTAGAGTCAGTGCAGTGTCACCGTGGCTACTCACTTTGTACTGTAAATTAGTGTTGTTTTGTGCATACATGAAAACGCTAAAGAATCCACAGCGCTAGCGTTAGCTGCTAGCCACTTCCTGATTAGCGATATGAATTCTTTTGCGTTTTATGTTCAACTTTAAGAATTTCACCTAAAAGGAAAAAATTCCACAAATCGGGGTAGTAAATTAATAAAGGATGAAAGGAATGTAGACATTTGTTAAAGTATGGTGAAATAAGTAGAACAGCAAAGTAAAACGTATCTTTAGAAAATGTAATATTAAATGTAAAACACATGCAAACACACACACACACACACACACACACACACACACACACTTACATACACATCTGTATTGTATGGAGTCTAACAAATGTAAATTATTTGATAAAGTTTTTCCATTTATTGAATTTTATTTAATCAATTTAATTTGTGCTAATTGAATTGATTTCTTAATTTAATCAATATAATAAAAAGTATATTGCATTAATTTGTTTTATTAAACTTTATTTTTTATAAAATATTCAAAAATATTATTTTATATATTATTACCAAGCACATTATATATTATACCAAGCAGGCATTTTATTAAAAATTGTTGTAAAAATGTAAACTGTTGATGTTGTGACAAATGTTAATAATGATAAAATGCGTTAATAAAAAACGACAAGCAATTTAGTTTTGCATTTCTTCCTCCTAACTAAACAAAAAGGTCTAGTAGGTCTACATACTATACAAGTCCTCATAGACACGGCCCAGATGTTACACGAGTGCTCACAAACAAGGGCCACATACTATACAAGTACTAAGGCTTGATAAGAGGGGTGCTGGATGACAACAACACCAGGTAGTCCTCATAACAATTTAAAGCAACAATGTACAGAACATCTCACAAAAATATAGAAGAGAATGTATAAAAAATGTTTTGATCCATAAACCCAAAAAAATAAATGAGTGCAGAAAGATCATACTGCAGACAGAATTTGCATGTCACGTGTCGACAAATACAATTAATTCGGCTAAATTGTCTGTGCAAGCATGATTAAGAAAAAAACGTACAAAATTAAATTAGAACATACATACATACATACAATTTTATTGCTGAACGGGTTCAGGTGAACCAATAAAACTCTTTATATTAAATCAGATCACCACTGAATCGAGCCGCACCGCATCATAAATATGGATGACCTGCCGCTCACTCGGACTGTCTACAGGAAATGTGAATCATTCGTCACGCTGAAAACAACCGGGCATGAAAACACACTTCACCTGTGTTCTGAGCTGCACGGCATCGGGAGAAAAGCTTCACCTATGGTGATTTTTAAACGCACGACGATGCCAAAAGAGAAACTCCCGAGAGAAATAGTTGTGAAAGGAAGGAGGAAGACAGTGAACTATGACTTTCTTGGTGGGATACTGTTTAGATACAAGCTGTGTAACAGACACTGTCTTTCATTAAAGCCTGTGTAAAGTTCATTAGTTTCAGTGTAGACTTATAGGCTTATAGACAGGTGCGGCTTATTTATGTTTAGAATAAAAATCTTTGTCAAATTCAGTGTTTGCGGCTTATATTTGGGTGCGCTTTATAGTCCGGAAATACGGTGTACGGTATGTATGTGTATATATATATATATATATATATATATATATATATATATATATATATATATATATATATATACATGCTCTTTTAAACCCCCCACCCCCCAGAATAAATAAATAATTAAAAACCACACACAAAATCTCAAAGTTTGACATTACAAACAATGAGGAAATACTGAAAAACACTGTTAACCCATTGCGCCTGACTGCATAACCTGTTACAATGTGCACATGCCTTTCTCTTTTGAGCTCAATAAATCTGTTGTTTCCAAAAAATCACTTTAGACACACTACAGCATACCTCTGCTAAAACAGGGTTTAACAAGAAAGTTTTGCTTGCTGTTCAGTTTGTAGTAGCAACATTGCGATTTTCTTTGCTGGGACAAATGATTGCAAAAGACGTGTTGGAGTGAGGGTAACGGGTATCAAAGCTGCTAAAAAAGTGCTTTATTTATGCCCAACGTGATGAGGGCAACCTCCTTGTAGACTTGGTTGTAATCTAATACACATATAGTGCCTGTCAAAACACCTAGTCTTTTATGGCTTTTGAGGGACTCATGCGTGCTCCTGTTTTTTTCTGTGTCTATAAATGTCCAGATGTTCCACTTTATTTTAATTGAAAAATCCTCTCTTAGCATGAATAGAAGCTTTACACACTCTTGGCATCCGGACAGTTCGTTTCTCAAGATATTCAATACTTTTTCATGCCTCTTGAAATATTTGCCAAAGTTGTGTTTCACTAGTTGGAGATATCTTTCTGAATTTGCGATCCAGTTTATCCCAGAGCAGTTCAATAGGATTTAGTTGCAGTTACTGGGCAGGTGATAAATATCACTCCAGCTGACTGTTTGCTCTCTAAATAATAATTAGAGCTTTGACTTATGGCTACCATTTCATACTTCAACATCATGCAATGCCGTCTGGACTGTATTAAAATATATATATATATATATATATATATATATATATATATATATATATATATATATATATATATACAGACATTATGTTGCTGAATCTCAGCATTAACACTAAAATAGTTTTGTGTGTGTGTCTGTGTGTAATGCTGGCTAGAGCAGTGCGACCAGGATTTTTAAACAACTCACTGTCATGCCATTGCTCGTTCAACATGAAAGGTTAGCAAGCAATTAATACACACTACCCCTGGGAAAAGATACAAAATAAGAATGTTCTCCACAGAATTGAGTAAAAAATGCTACTTGGGATAATTCATAAGTCTTAGATACAGAGAGCAGTGTGAACATTACATGGATAAATGAGTCCAATTTCCTTAAAAATTCAATTAGAGCAGTTAAATATAGACCTAAGTGAGCGATTTAAAAGTATTTTTTTTCTTCTGTGCCTGTAACGTTATTATTATGTTTTGTTTCAAGAAAATGCCTTATCTATTTGTATATAAAATACACCCATAGACAAGTTAGATACACTTTATGGACACCTGACCATAAGACTGGTATGTGCTTTTTTTTTAACATTCCACATTTAGTGCTTATTTGCTGCTATAATTTCCTCCACGCTTCTGGGAAGATGTTCAATGAGATTTTGTGGAGATTTGAGTTGATTCATTCACAAGGGTGTTTGTAAAGTCAGGTACTGATGTAGGTGAGGTGAGGAGGTCTGGGGTGCAGTCAACATTCACATTCATTCATGTTGAATAGAGTTGAGGGTCAGATCACTATTGCAGGAGATCTTCCACTCCAAACACATGCACAGTGGGATTTAGAATGCTAGAACAGGTTGAAGACAAGTGAATGAAAAATGTTACCGCACCCAAAGAGATCCTATAGATGACTGGAAAAGGCAGGTGCTCCAATACCTTTGTCTTTATAGACAAAAAATAGAAAAATACAACATAAATGCACTCTGCATATTCTCTTTTTCCTACACGACTTTTACAATGAAATTGGTTTGGATTGGTTCCAAAATCTTTCATCAGCTTTCTTTTCTCTCTCCTGAATAGATGCTTTCTTACCTAACCACCCTTCGAGGTGATCTTTTTTAGGGGATAAATTGAACATCCTGCACACTCAGTGCAAAAAAAGCTACTGATTTATATTTTTAGGGAATGGAGGCGGGGTGGTACCGTGGATGAAAGTTAAAGACCCTTGTTCTATGAGGGCACATTTACCCAAAATGAGCAGAGAGTATGAAACCAAAACCATTATCTACCCAGAATACAGCTTGATTCCTTGGGTTAAGAGGCGATAAAATAGAAAGCCGCACGACATCGCTTACACTGATGCCATCCGGCTCTCTGTAAGTTTATTGTTGCTGACTCAGACATGTTTTTTGCTCCCTACTGAAACACATGCGGAGTCAAATTAGCACATTACAGCACATCACAACACACACACACACACACAATCTTGAGCAGACAGTATCCTGCAAAGTCACTCTCAGCCACCGACATGCAATTAGTTACCTAGCAAAGCGACCAAGCCGGCAAGATCTGGCCTGCAATTCTGTATGAAATCTGACATGCTTCTAACCCAAGACTGAGTGTTCAGAAATAGCCTGGGCTAAATATGGAGAGAAAAAAACCTCTCTAAAATTACACAAGCATTAGGGGGGAAGAAAAAAAAACGACAGGCCAAAAGAACATCCTATTGCAAAAAAAAAAAAAAAACGAAAAAGGATGTGGCTATGGGAAATAAATGTCAGATATTACCTAATAATACATCCTTAGCTTATTCAATTGCTGGATTTTTATAAACATAATGCTTAGGTAATATTGTCTAGGCAAAAGACACCTGAGTGACTGAGAGGCAGAAAAAAAAGGATTACGATGAATTGGAATAAAACACAAATAATGAACACGCAGTATACCCTGATGTGTGTTCCTCTCATTTTACTATTGACAATGACTTTTTTTCATTTATGACAAAATGTCATAGGTTTTATCTATCGATTGCTACTGTGAAATGTCTAAGAAAAAATATTTTCGCTATGTTACAGCTACTGTATACAGCTACTGTATACAGCCCACCTCCTGTAGACAGTGAAAACTTCTTCTTCATTATATCATTGATAATAAATTACACATTCCATCTAATATTTCAATGGTAGGTCTTCTTCAGACAGAGCAATCTTATCAGATCATTACAAACCACACCGCGCAAAGTGCATGTAATGAAACTGGATATGACGTGTTGTTACTGTAACATGATGAAAACTGTCGAATCGATGCAAGTTTGTATACAAATTGGTATCAAAAAGTTTTGAGACCAGTCGTGCTAACTGGTGCTATTCTGTCCACATCTGCGATTTCAACATTTACAGCATGTTAGAACAAAGAGCAAATGTGAAATTCTGCATGTAAATAAGCAAATCTGCCACAGAGACGTTTGACATGATGTGCGCCTTGCATACGGTGATGCAGCAGTGAGTCTTTCGAGGTGTTGAGAACAAGATAGTGAGAACATCACTGCAAGACGAAGAGAGATCAGGAAGATCTTCAACAAGCTCAACCCCCCAAAATGTCATAGATGTGATATTAATCATTATGAGAGGGAGTTTAATCTTGTTCTGTGCCTCTGTGGATGGTCAGTGTTTAAGTACGATGCTACAGTGCTACAGGTTACGACTCAATAGTCTGAGTTGTGTTTCTTAATTCATATATGAGGTGGAATCGAAAAGTTTTTAAATTTGCTCTGTTTACAAGAAAATACTTTATTTATCTGTTTAAACACTTTCACCTTTCAAATAGTTCCATTGCAAAGCAATGCAGGGCTCCCAGCATTCCTGACACTTCTTGAATGTGTCCTGGAAGTCTTCTTTTCGAAGCGTGTCAAGCACCTTTTGCTATTCTTGCTGGATCTCCGCAATGTTGTCAATACGCCGACCTGCATCTTCATCTTCGGGAAGAAGGCGAATTCCGCAGGAGCCAAATGTGCCTCGTAGAGTGGGTGCGGAAAGGAGAAATTCGCCGAATCATGTCAAACGTCTTTATGGCAGATTAGATTTCAGAATTTCCCGTTTTCTTTCTTTTCTAACTTGCTGTCCATGATCAAATGTCAGACGTGGTAGTACACATGGTCAGAATAGCATGAGCTGCACAGCTCTCGATGTACACAGGACAATGTCTTTTGGCACACTGTCATGTCAAGTCAAGTTTATTTCTATAGCGCTTTTCACAACAGACATTGTCTCAAAGCAGCTTTACAGTTGAAGGTGAATGGTGTGTATTTATCCCTGATGAGCAGCCATGGTGACTGTGGCAAGGAAAAACTCCCTTAGATGTTATGAGGAAGAAACCTTGAGAGGAACCAGACTCAAAAGAAGAACCCATCCTCATTTGGGTGACATCAAGAGTGTGAGTCTTATGAAGGTTGGCGCTCCCTGTGACTGTGCGTGTCTTGAAAATTTACGAAACAACCTCAATAATTGATACTCTCAACATGTATAGTTGGGGTGACTACTTTAAAACTGTGAGCTTGCCCCTTGTGATGTCTAAAACAAAAAAGGGGGAGATACATTGAGCATGTAATTGATCCAAAACTCAAAGCTAAATACAAATAATACTGTGTTTTCTGCGCACAAAGCTCGTTCCATGAAAATATGCTATAAATGGGTGAAGGTTTGCTATAGAGCTCTGTCCTTAACCCTATTGAACACCTTTTGGATAAATGTGAACACTGATTGCGTCTCAGGCCTCCTCACTTCACCTAAAATCAGTATCTGACTTTACTAATGCCCTTGTAGCTAAATATATTTACACAAATCTTCCCAGAAAAGTGAAGGTTATTCTAACAGCAAATATGAACTACATATAGAATGAGATCTTATGCTGAGGTATGAACATACTTTTGTCAATATTGTGTATTATAGTAATCATAATGACAATGCAATACAGCATTTCAGGTTATTATCTGCCTCTGAAAACACAAGGGGGCATTACTTGGTAGAGTGAACATCACTAATGCAGATACAGCATCGAATGGGAAAATTGGCTAATATTTCGCACACTTAATCACATAATCAGAGCGCTTTCTATAATCAGTGAATCCACTGGTGAGATAAGGCCGTCTGGAGAGCGGGACCACGAAGATATGAACGTTAATGGATTTAAAATGCCGAGCAGGAACGTGTGACCATCTCCTTCGAGGTTGTCACATTCACAGTTACACATAAAAAACCTACTTTGTCGAGCAAATTAGGAGCAACTGCAGCTTAGCAGCGAGAGCGAAACTTGTGTCTCTGAAAGAAACAAAACAAAAGGATTTTCAGATCTAATTTTTTTAACTGTGTGTGTAGAGAGGCTTGGCTATGTCATGCCAGCCCGCTTACAACAGAGAGAAGGGTCTGTTACACATATCTGACTGATAATTAGTCGCTGAGCTCTGTGTGGGGAAAACAATGAAGTGTGTGGTGAAGTGACTCTCCAAAACTGGATCTAAAGGACACTGACCCATAAGAAGCATAAGAATAGTGTCATTTTACACATACATACCCCTGCACCCATGGATTTGTGTTCTACACAGTAAAATTCGTATTTAGTACATGCATTTACTGTAGGTGTCACATATAGATTCCTTTTCCAGGTCTCCTCACCTCAGCTACATCAATATCTGACTTTACTAACACCCTTGTGGCTAAAAGAATTTCCACAAATCTCCACAAGCACACTCCAAAATCTAGGATAAAGGTGGAATCGAATGTTCAGAAAAACAGTGTGTGTGAAAGTGTGTGTGTAATATACATATAAATAGTTTGGGTTATTATATGGAAAGGTCAGCCTTTCAAAAAAAATAAATTAAGTTATAAGCACAGGGGAAAAAAACATTTTTATTCACTTTTGTCCTTAATGTGTATAATCATGTGAAAAAGATGTATACCCTATTATATTATGGATATACATCTCAGGACATCTCCTTATTTGGTCTTGAAATTAGTTATCTATAAAATCTCTAGATGCCTGCTTTACTTTGCCATCGATGCTGAAATGCTGACCTCTGAGGAACTCTTTTAAGTATTAAAAAAGGAGGAAATCACGCGCTTACACAGGGTTCACAGGAATGACTGCTGTGAGCTGGGAACCAGCACAACTGGGATTGTCACTAACAGCACTTCCAGCCAGAACGATTAGTATTCACAGAATTTGAAACAGACGTGACTTTACCTATAACATACTACATAATCATACTGTTATCACAAAAGATAATACTACATTATACACCAATCAGGTATAACATTTTGACATTATAACATTATGACCGGTGTAGTGAATAACATTGATTATCTCTTCATCATGGCACCTGTTAGTGGGTGAGATGTATTGGGCAGCAAGTGAACATTTTGTCCTCAATGTTGATGTGTTAGAAGCAGGAAAAATAGGCATGTGTAAGGATGTGAGCCAATTTGACAGGGGCTCAATTGTAATGTCTAGACGACTGGGCCAGAGCCTCTTCAAAACTGCGGCTCTTGTGGGCTATTGCCGGTTTGCAGTGGTCAGTATCTATCAAATGTTGTCCAAGGAAGGAAATTTGAAACCAAGGAAACCAGCGATAGGTTCATAGGCGGCCGAGGCTCAATGATGCACGTGGGGAGTGAAGGCTATGCCGTGTGGTTCGATTAAACAGATCTGCTGAAGTTAATGCTGTTAATGCTCGACAGGTCAGGGCTGTTTTGGCAGCAAAAGGGGAACCAACACAATAATGAGCAAGTGGTCACAATGTTATGTCTGATCGGTGGCCATAAAGTAATGTTCGGTATACTAAACTGATCGGTATACTTGAGTTTCAAGTGGCACTTTATTCTCCATTGGGAATTGACTTAATGATTGTTACGACCTGAAGAATATACTACAAAATAGCATAGACACTAAAGCCTCTTTGTTCTGAGCAGATGGATATAGTGGAAGGGGTTAAGCCACCAAAAGAAGCTGCGGTTTATTGTTTGCTCCATCACGTCTGCAAAGCATCCCATCTGGCATTGCTAATTTTCCACCACACCACTAGAGGTCAACCTTTTATTGGGTTATTTGGATGTTCTTTCCATTTCCTGTTTGTATTGTATATAAAGCGAATGGTCTTGTTGTAAAATTACAGGTTTTACGGATTTATTTTTGTAAGGCTTAAGATTTTTGGCTTCGGCTGTTTTTCCCAAATCATATGTATATCATTTTGGCAGCAAATGACATTTATAGTACTGTAGCCCAAAATGTACATTTTAGCATAACATATTGTGGTTCCCTCAAACTGTGACACAATGGTTCAGGACTTCATACTCACACAAATGTAATGGATTAAGGCAAGAATTGGGCACAACTGAAACCAAGCCTCAAACGGTATAAAAAGAATTTTGCACTATATAGAAATGTGATCATACAACACTTAGCATTAATAAACAGCACAAGAACTTTTTTTTTATTACAGTAAACTGACAGGGTTATTGTGAAGTTCATGCCCTTCTTTATTACACTAAGGAGACTTAGGGTAATTGTGAAGATCCATGTGCTGAAGTTCATTAACAGACATCATCCACAAACAAGCACTAATGCATAACTATTTAAAGCACTTAAACTAAATTTTGAGATACAGTATATACCTGTGTTTATTTCAAACCTACCAGCCAGTAAAGATTCGCAATGTAGTTATAAAACATTTACCAGAGCTTTCTACAGTAGGTGTACTCGGATAGCTATGATAACAGGCCCAGTGGTGGCAGCTTGGCAGTGTTGGGATTTGAACTCCCAACCGTCTAATTCAAACTTCACATAAAGACTGATCTGACCAACCTTGAGCGCAAGGGACAAAAAGGGGAATTGTTGAAGAAATGCCCAAGAGTTTACAGGCTAAAATATGAGAACCTTTGCCCACCTCAACAATATAAAAAAGGAAGCAGCTTTTGGGAATGACGAAGCACAACTGGAGTTTTTTGGAAACCAAGTGGCAAAGTTTGAGATCTTTCAGAAAATTTCAAGCCATTTGATCTAAAAGCAATAGACTAAATACAGGCCCAGGCCCAGGTAATACCTTTATTAGCATCAATGATGGACAGTAATGAAGTAAATGTAGTTTGTTACTGCAACTTATTTAGCTTTTTTGCGTATCTGTACTTTACTGAAGTATTTCCAGGGGGTAGAGTCTGCGCTCTGTTTTGAACTGCTTTCGATTGCCGCTTGGTGGTTACAGTTCAGCGTCAGTTCAACAGTTATTAGGACATTGTAAGATTTTTTAGAAAGTAGTTGAAAAGAAGGTTTTGGGCTCATGCTAATTTTTAATATATATCAATCAGTGTTTGACTCATTAATACCATTCTATTCATTGATCGGTGTGTTAAGAGTAACATTAGAGTCTTTTCACATTAACTGAGTTGATTACCTAAGAGTCTTGTGACAAAAATGATATGAACACCATATCCAAAATGAATCATAATACTTTGGATACTTAAGTACATTTGAAGGCTTTTACTCAAGTTTAAAGTGAGCACTTTTATTGGAGTAATATTTTACCTACCGTATCTCTAGTTTTTCTCAACTACAATGGAACCTCGATGCTCGCGACCTTGACACTTGCGACCTCCATAGTTGGCGACTTTTCATTTGGAACTCGTGAAGCGAGCGGCTCGAAAGTTCGGAGTAACATTTCAAAACAGAGTTTGTACTAATAAATGTTTAAAAAAGGATTTTATTATTGGCGTATTCATTTAAAGTCGTAAACAAAACATTTATGACAAGTAATTCACAATTTGTGTTGAGTTTACACTACAGTACATGTACAATTCCTACTGTAAAAGGAACATCAAAAGAAGAGAGTGAAAACCTCGCCATTTTTTGTGACTCGTGAGGGGTCCTAGAACGTAACCCCCGTGAGTATCGAGGTCGCACTGTACATGGTTTGTGTACTTCATCCACTACTGATTACCATCAAGCTCTGTTGGGGTTGGATCTTTATTTGGGGTTGGATATTGCTAATATTCTTTATTACCTTCAGCACTTGGCCTGCGTCCTTATGCAATGGTGGTGGCGTAATGGTGTGGGGAATACTTCCTTCCTTGGGATATAGTGCTGCTTAAATAGATCAAATAATTTTCATAACTCACCAGAATCATCTACTGATTATTGTATTGCCATGGCAGGAAATCGGAAATAGAACAAAATAGACATCTATAAGGATCAGTGAACATGGACAAGACAAGAGCCAGAGCAGGAGCTGAATGTGAAAAAGAAAAAAAAAAATCTGAGCCGAACAGGAAGAATCTGCGTCATGCAGAGGAACAGTTGCATGATATGCTGCATAGCAGCAGGGGCGATAGGAATCTTCCTGCTCTGCTTTCCACAGTGAGAACGTACCCAAATTACATCCTCGCTACCAAATTGCAGCACGTTTCAACCCGAAGCCATAGCATCCTCCTAGGTCCAGTCACTAATTACAGAAGCTTGCATGCATTCATTTCGATATGTTCTTTTGACTCTGAAAGGCATCATGTGTGAAAGGCAGTGCCCACACTGCTGCTTCGTATACTCCTGGCCTGAGGAAGATATGACTATAGTCTTGGGTTTTGGAAGCATTCCAGAGGCCCTAGGCACAGCAGCTCAACGCTGAAAGCTCCCAAAATATATATTTAGAGAAGTCTTCCCACTTGGATGCCATACTGGTAACACCCTCCAGGCAGCTATTTTTGAGGCAAGCATGACTAGACCTCTGTGCTTTCGGCTGCCGAGTGCTATACGTGTCGATAAAGGAGCGCGTCGACATTTGGAAGTCGATTCGTCACGAAGCGGCTTTAGGCACCAGCTGTAGCCACAGAGCTACATACAGTACGCTTTTGGCAGCTCTTCGTCAGGAAGTGGACAGAAGTTGCGCACTGACGCCTGAGTCTCGCTCGGAGAACAGAACATGATTGGCGTGAAAGTTTTTCGCATGCGCCCGTGCACTCGGCTGCAGTGTTCTGTCTCCACTGCTTACGCAAGTATAGGATGCAAAAAAAACAAAAAAAGCGTCCGAATCGAAATTCATTGACAAAACTGACGGTGAACCTAGTAATCTTCCAACTGCCAATTTAGGATTCATCCCATCATCTTATAGTTCTTGAGAAATATGCATTTAGTGTTCTTTCTTTCTTAGGTAAAAAAAGCAAACCTCCCTCCCACTTTGTCTCCCCCAACCCTACTATACCAACATACTGTACACTTTAGATTCAGAGAGAAAGAGAAAGCGATATGGATAGAGGGAGGAGTGAATGAGTGAGTAAGTGAGTGAGTGAGCGCAGGGAGACTATTTACTCTTGCACATCCATGATGGTTGCTATGGGAACACATGGTTGGTTCCATTTTTTGAAAAGAGTTCTCTCTTCATCCCTCCATCACTTTGTTTCCCATTCCAGTATCTCTTCTCTTCTCTTCTCTTCTCTTCTCTTCTCTTCTCTTCTCTTCTCTTCTCTTCTCTTCTCTTCTCTCCTCAATACCCAGCATCCCTCTCTCACTTAATCATTCTCTCTCCCTCTCTCTTTCGGTGGTTCTCGGTCTGTTCCGTGTTGAGTTGTCATGGCGACTGGCTGTAGGTGTGTGAGCGTGTGAAACAGAGTGGGCGTCACGGAAGTGACATCTCTTGGGCTATAACCCATCTTCCTCTCTCTCTTATTCTCTCTCTCTCTCGTTCTCGTTCGCTCTCTCGCTCGCTGTGGGGGCGAGCAGGACACAAAAGCAATGTCAGGATGGGTTTTTAAAATCTTTCGGCTCGTCTCTTTCTGCGTGTGTACCATCCATACTGCGCTCTTTATCTCTTTATATGAATATACATCTATATGCGCTGTAGTGTAAGACGCTAAGGCCAGGGATTTATATATCCAGCAGGAATGATGACATGATATCAATACCGTCCTTCTAAGTTCTGTTAGAGCGCCTTTCTGAGCGGGTTGCATGTTTCCTCTGCACTTTTACGTCACCGAAGAAGTCTCAGCTTTACTCACAGTAACAAGCAGCTGATTGGACGATACGAGATGTACAAAAATACCACACATTTTTTTTTTAAGGCTTTTTTTTTTTAAGTGTTCCTACTGTCCTACATCATGACACAGTGCCTTGAGTTCACCCTCTAGAACTTTTCCATGTTCTGCAGATTGAAGAATCAGAAATGCAGAAATGTGTTTGGTTGAATAAGTGTTGGGAGAAAGGATATTTTTAAACCATATCATCCAACCCCTAATGAACAGGCAAAAGAGTTTCTTCTGAAATGTGTGCCTCGTGTTAACGCAGTAGTGTTATTTCTTTTGCATCATTATCGGTGCTTTTCAACTCATCCCTTTCTTCTTTCTCACTATCCTATTGCCAGATGGAAGGTGTGTGTCTCCGTGTTCCCGGCCTCACACTCCTCTGAATGGCCATGCCCACGACTCCCCCGGCTGGAGCCGCCCGCTCCGCGTCCGAGATGGAGACCAGTTCTACATGTTGGACCAGGAAGAGGTAAACACACATAATCACCCACAGTAATGAGCTTGCACAAGGATGCAAATAGGAACCTGGTGTGTTTTTGCTGTTGTCCACAAGAGGGAGCACTTGCTCTTTAGACATGCATGTTCTAGTGATGGGTCTCGTTTGAAATGTGTTCATCAAGATTCGGACCAGAAGAAACATATTTATTGCATTGTGTAGCGCTATGGGAGTCACGTGATGAAAGAGTGAACGACGCGGCCCAGAGGACTCATGAGATGAACTACATAATTCTGTATCCAGTACATAACATACACAGATTTAGCATTTTTTTTGCTCGTGCTAACACTCTTTGAGACTATTCATCCTTCATGAAGGACCCATCGTTAGTTTGTTAATTTTTAAATCTTTCTAGTCACACTTCCTGTTTCCTCAGACTCCTCAGCGTGAAGCTAATGGGCCATGGATTCCTGCAGATGTTGAAAAATTCATATTTAGATACTAGTATTACTGTTAAAAATGTGCCCAGTCAGAAAGCTCAGGTTTTACACATTTACACATAAACACCTTTTTTTGTCAGGCCATGTCATATATTTTTATATAGGAAGCCAAAGCACCATCAGATCCAAGGTCTCCACTGTTTTCTACTGTTCTGGGTGAGAATTCATCTGTCCATGATGACAGATATGCTGGCGTGTTTTCGAGATGTCAGGAGGGCTGTGATAAAGTCTGCGATATTACCGTAGGAACGGTAGCAGTTTGAGGAGATCAATAGGTAACTCTCTTGATGCCCTCGACTGTGCGTAACCTGTGAAACTCATTACATCTACCTCAAGTTTAAAGGGCATCCAAATTGATCTCTTTCTAAGGCTGAATCCCGGGATGACCTAAACTTTGGAGTCTATGAAGCTCATCAGTTAGATTTAAGTTTTAATTCAATTTTATTTGGATTCACTATTTGACACTATAACAAAGCAGTATGGGGTGTAGGACAATACTGGTTTTGGGAAACCCCAAACCTTTAGGGCAAAAACTTTTTCTGTGAGGTCCACATCATTTTACCTTGTTTTAATAGGGGGGCCGGGTCGGTCTGTAACAGAAAATTACATTGGCCAGAGACTTTTTGATTTGAAATGTATTTATTATGCCTTCTAATTCTAGATTAGTTTATTATTTTGTTATGAACTGTACAGACAAATGAGCATTACTTTTCAAAAGATATATAGCCTATTAAAAAAGCATTATTACTATCTTTATTATCTTTATTATCTTTACTATCATTATTACTATCTTAATGATGTTTATCTTAATATTTGTTGCAATTGAAATCAAAACATTTACTTACTTATGCATATGCATATAGTTGGTGGATGAATCTAACAAATAATCGGGCTATGTTCATAAGGTCGACCGATAGTGGATTTTACATATACTGATAACTAGGTACGATCGTACTTGCCGATAATCGATTAACCGACTGTGTTTTTTAAAATAACAATCCATGTAAAATAGTTACTGAACATTATCACGAACATAAAAATGTAATGAATCATGAAAATGTATATATTCGTTAATAAATATAACTATAGAATTAATAAAGCAATAAATTTAACATAATATAGCGCTCTCCAGGCACAGCACCATCTCATGTAAAAACAAACAGCACGTGGTATCAGTGATTCACCCCTAGAGGCCGCTATCAAAACCGGAAAAACTATCAGCATGGGTTTTTGCTATCGGGGCCTTAACCTCTATTAATAACTAAGGGACATTTTAGTTTGAAAGCCATCCTTTATTATTATATACAAATATTACAGGAGTAAAAAATATGAGATTAAAGTGTATTTAAAATACATTTTTTAAAATATGTCTCTGGCATTATTCAGAGGGCCATTCCAAATGTGGGGCCGGACCATAGTTTGGGGATCTCTGCTTTAGGATATTCATTTGGGACCATCCACAGCAACAGACGGCGAATTACAAATGCAGACAATCCGGAGCAGAAAGTGTGCAAATGTGGAAGTTGAGAAAATCTACAGCAGGAGCAATGAGTCAGAATCCATCACAGGAATCACACCAGAGTACACCCATAGGCACAAAACATCACAGATATTTGTTGGTGATAACAACAAATCAATGGCCAGCAAATAAATAGATAAATTAACCTAATATAGAGATTGATGAAATATTTAATTTGTTTAAATATTTTAGATTTGTGTTTAACCTTGCAGATGGTTTTGTACAGAAACAAGAACCATTGTGGTATAAGGCTTCAAATAGTTATTGATTACCTGAAACATTTTTGTGGTTAATTTGTGTTTAATATGAGACCAAAAATATTCTCTACAGGTTCCATCAGGCGTAATGGACTTGTTTCCAAGCCACTTTTTGGTGGTCTTACATGGTTAATGCACTTTTGGTCACCGGTGCTCTTTAGAAAATTCAATGGTGGGATTTTAGCCTTTAAGTAATATTCTCCTCTATTCCCAAAAGAATAATTCACTCAATGTGTGCAAAATCTTATTTAAATGGGAGGTGGCAACTTAGTGGGGAAGCTGTTGGACTTCTGATTAGATGGTTATGAGTTCAAATCCCAGCACCACAAAGCTGCTACTGCTGGCACCTTAATCCTCAACTGTACAGTTTTCTATATGGGATAATTGTTTTCCTGCATAAGGTCATCTGCCAAATGCTATAAATGAAAACAGCTGCTCATTCTTATTATTATCATGATGATTATTCTTATTATAGACGTTTCATGTGTTAATCCACCCTTTAACTTGTGCATGCATAGCATGCTATGACTTTTCTAATTGATTGCAATTATGGTTTTCTTGACACAACTAAAAGTTACCAAAAAATCTGCCTTCTGATTCCACTGCATTTTTTGAAATCTTCGCTTCTTTTTTAGGAAACAACAAACCAGTCATGGGAATCAGACCGAATGCTTTCTGCTTTATCTCCTATATTCTCAAGCATAAATAAAGCTGTTTAGCAACAGCTGAAAACTCTCTTCACACCTTCATACCGTTTCCTCCAGGCTTCACTGTGGTGGAGATGCATTCACTATTGTACTGGATCTCTCACCTGATGTTTGGAGACACCTCTCTGAACCATCACCATGCAACTCAAACTGTGATTTATCACACCTTACCCTACCACCCCACTGAACCACTCAGAATCAAATTTTCCATGTTCTCCTAAAGATCTTAGATCTGCATTTGTTTTATTCTTTCTTTTATAAAATGTGAAGGGTGGGCCTGGCCTCTCTTTGACCAGGAGTGTGTTTATTTTAGATTTTTAGGCATGGTATTCTACAGCAGTGCACTAGGACAGCATGCAAGCAGGTCCTCAGAGCAAGTTTTTTTTTACAGAATTGTGTAAAAAAAGTCTTAAGCCACCATGAATGGGTTTGCAAATGATTTTAGGTCTGTCAAATTCATTGACATTTTCAATGATATGATGTGATTGTAATTTTGTCTTTTTAGCAAGCTTTCAGTGAAGTAAACTTATACAACATGTGTATGTAATGCTTAAGCATGTCCTGTACAAGCCCTGTGCAACAGACCTTTATCACAACAGTCATTTCGACTTGAAAAAGTAGGACATAGTGTATATGTAGGAAGGGGTAGCTTGGTGGTTGGAATTCTGAATGAAAGGTCATGAGTTCAAATCCCAGCGCCAACTGTTGTGCCATTGAGCAAGGCCCTAAAAACCTCAAGTACATGGTTGTATAAATAAGTTAATTGTAATTTGCTCTGGGAAAGGGGCATCTGCCAAAAAAATGCCATTATTGTTAGCAATTAGGGTTCAATTTCGTTTATGGGAGTAAGTGTATTTGGTGGTCAAATTAAATAACTGCCACTTTAGCCTATAGAAGCTGTTTAGTTTTTTTTTTTAATACTGCATACATATTTCCTGTATTTTCTGGTTATATTCTACCAAAGAGACTGAGAAATACTTATGTATGGCCATTATCCCATTGCTAAAACAAGAATTTGAATGGTGGCCTAAGGCTTTTGCACAGTACTGTAGGTATGAGGACACCCTAGAACAAAAAGCCTTCTATTGTTCTACACAATCATTCTGCAAACCTGATGTGTATAAATGTGTATAAACAAATGTGTGTATGCGTGTGTGTGTGAATGCATGTGTGTATGCATGTGTGTATGTGTGTGTGTGTGTGTGTGTGTGTGTGTGTGTGTGTGTGTGTTGGGGTTCATGAGTACAAAGAGCTATGCTAAAGAATCAGAATCATCTTTATTAAAGTATAGGAAAAATAGGAAAATAAAATAGTAAATAAAGAAAAAGATATTAACTATATAGTTTGTGCAGGGAATGTAAAATAAGGCAGTGCAATGTTCATTTTTCCCAAACAGGTCCACAGTGCATGGTTGCAATATAGTAATCCTTGCTGATTGCCCAAATGTAACACATATAAAATGAACAGTGAGGGGTTTTAAAAAATGTTAGAGTTTATGGAAGCAGGTCAGTGATAATGGTGGGGCCTTGGTAGAGGTCGACTGATAGGCTGTGGATTTTTACCTATACGAATAGCTACAGTATAGTAGACTGGATCGTACTAGCCGATAACTTCTCTAGGTTATGTATGTAACCCTTATTTCCCAGAGGGAACCAGAGGACTCATAAGAGGAGGAGATAGCATCCACAATCCACCTGCTGAGGGTCTGTTTGTAGAAAGGCACTGGCCATGCCTGGGGTAAACTCTAGACAAGAGGGGGCCATGGAAAGGGCCTGAAGGTCTCTACCTCTATTCAGAGACAAGATGGGCAGTAGTAGTCTTTACTACAAGTAACCTTAAGGGCACCTTATGCAAAGGTTTAAAGGGGGGCTTGGACAGGGTCTCCAAAACTACCGCCAGATCCCACAAAGTCACCCTAGGTCGCACCTGAGCTTTTAGCATCCAGGTACCACAGAGGAAATGTGCCACTAACGGGTTTCACCCTAGTGACTGCTCAGCCAGTGGAGCATGATATGCCTCAATAACAGACTCGTAAACCTGTACATTAAAAGAAGACAACCCTTTGGCGAACTGTTCCAAAAGGAATTCCAGCACTGGGCAGTTAACTGAATCTAACTGATGGTTCTCACACTATATAGTGAACCTATTTTGTGGTTAACAACCTCCTTGTGGAAGGAGCTCTTTACTGAAAAATAGTCTTTACAACCTTGGCTGAGGGACAAGAGGCTAAAAGCTGTGGCTCAGGGACAGCCTCCACAACTCCGAGTGGGTAGGAAATAGAGTTCCCCCTGCCTGGGAGAGAAGATCCCACCTGAGAGGAATCTCCCAGGGGGGGTGTCTGAGAATGGCTACCAGGTCTGTAAACCAGGCCGAAATTCCCGGGAGCAGCGCAACAGGTAGGGCATACAGGCGTGGCCTTGGCCTGCACCATGATGTCATGGCTTGCACCATGACATCCGATCTGAGAGGAGCAGGATGAGTGAGGGAAAACCAGAGGGGACAGGGCAAGGTCTCTCGAGTCGCAAACAGTTCCATTTGTGCCCTGTAAAACTTCCTCCATATTTGCTTTAACACTTCTGGATGGAGTCTTTATTCCCTGGGCCTTAGCCCTTGCCGCAAAAGGGTGTCTGCTCCCTGGATTAGGCACCCTTGGATGTATACTGCCCTCAGAGAAAGCAGATTCCCTTGGGCCCACAGGAATATTTGTCCCACCAGTTTGTAAAGGGGTGAAAGCAAAGCCCCCCTAGATGGTTGATATAAGAGACCACAGATGTGTTGTCTGTATGGCTTAGCACATGATGGCCCCTCAGGTCTGAGAGAAAATGCTTAAATGCTAGAAGCACGGCCACTTCCAGGCAGTTATTGTGCTACAAGAGCTGGGGGCCTTTCCAAAGACCTTAGGTAAAGCGGCCACTCATGACTGCCCCAGGCCGTGAGGGAGGCATTTGTTAATGTTACGTGACAAAAAGGAGTTCCCAACACGGGACCTGTCACACATCACTTTTCATGGCATTTAATCTTAACCCCAACTCTGTTATGTGGGCGAGAACAACATCGAGCTAATATCCACCAATCGTCAAAATAATTTTCTATTCGGATACCCTGTAGTCTCAGAGGAGCCAGAGCAGCATCCACACACTTTGTAAAAGTGCAGGGTAAGAGTGCAAGGCCAAACAGAAGAACCCGATATTAATAAGCTTTGCCCACGAAAGCAAACCTAAGGAACTGCCTGTGTAGAGTAAGGATGGGTATATGGAAGTACCCGTCCCTCAGATCTATTTTGATGAACAAGTCCTCAGACCTGATTTAAGACACGACTTGTTTCAGCATGAGCATTTTGAACCTGAGCTTTATAAGTGAGTGGTTCAGCTGATGCAGATCTAAAATAAGATGCAGCCCCCTATCCTTTTTGGGAACTATGAAATAACGTCTGTAGAACCCAGACTCTCTGTTGGGGGGGACCACCTCAATGGCCTCCTTCCTTAAGAGAGTATCTACTTCTTGTTCTATATACAGAGCATGCTTGGGATCCACCAGAGTGGGAAACACCCGGTTGAATCGAGGTGGAAGAGACCCGAACTGAATCTTGTAGCCTCTTCCTACAGTGCGCAGTACCCATTAAAACACGTTTGGCAGGAGTTTGCAGGCTGCCAGTAGTCTACTAAGGGAAGCGTTCTTTTGAGATCGACCTCTGGCGTGCCTAGTACAGCTTGAGCGGTGTCCAGAAGCTGTTCTAGAGGCCTCCTGGGAGGCAGCGGGAATTTTGCCCTGGGAATAAGTGCTAATTACTGTATACAATTGAAGAACCAATACCAAGAATTGATATACAATATAAAACCTTCTTCTATTATTTCCTATTTTCCTACAACCATGATACGGGTTTTAGGTATAAATAGTTTTCACTGGTGTCTTCTCCCTTGGGCTTTCATACCTTATGAATAGAGTATCAGCAAGGCAATAAGAACATCAGGAGCAAAAAAATAAATAAAAAAAAAGATCCTAGTATGCTTGGTATTTCCTTGCTTAGCTTTCTTAATGTATTTTAATGATCAGAGATCTATATCTATGATTAGTGCAAATGAGAAAATGCTCTACCGTGCCCTTAAGCCCTCAATACATCTATTTCCTTCAAAACCTCATTAATGGCTAGTTATTCACACTTTCTCCTGCCACAGATTTCTTTGCTTGAGGCTGAGCTTACACAAATAGAAAGCACATGAATGGGATTTTGTTAGATTATAACCATCATGCTTTGGTGATGGGGGAAAAAAAACAAAATTCTATTTTAATAGGCAAATATATCAAAATGCTAAAGGATGAATCAAAAGGTGAAAAAAGAGAAGGGTAAATCAGAAGGTGATACCAGCTGTGCTTGAATTTAAATCTATCATTATACATTGTAGATCCGCGGAAATCACTAGGGATGAACAGATTAATATTAAATAATTAATACTTGATACTGGTGTACGGAGAGGCTTAATTCTTAAATTAAAGTATTTATTTTTTTTATTCCTTCATAAAAATAACTATTTGTACAAAAGTATACTACACCTGACCTTTCCTGCCAAATGTGATTCTTCTCCAGACTGTTGCCATAAAGCAGGAGGCACACAATTGCATAGGATGTCTTTGGATGTGGTGTAATAACATTTTGCGTTCACTTGAACTTGGAAACCCAAACCTGTTCCAGCATTGCATTACCTCTGTACACAAAGCGAGCTCCATCAAGAGATGGTTTACATGTTTTTTAAGAGGGAGATCTTGAGTGGCCTGCTAACCAGCTCTGATCTCAACCCTACTGCACACCTTTGGGCTGAATGTGAACACAGACTGCATGTGACAGTGTACAGTATAATTGCAAATGTAAATGTAGAACTGACTAAACAGGAATCTGAATGAATGTTCGTGTTCTCTGCAGAACATCCAAAAACTGTTGGGTATAAAAGTTCCATCTTAGCACTAGACAATCCAAAAATGCACGTTTAATATGATATAATCCACACACCTTTATCTGCAATAAAGAAATTACTGAATCGGAGAATGTTTGATACTGAAAGATGTTTGCAGCATGCACTAAGCTATAAACAGTATCAGATAATGAGTCTGCAAAAAAACCCTGGTTTTTATTTATTTATTTATTTATTTATTTATATATATATTTATTTATTTATTTTGCTTCCTTCAAAATAAAGCTATATATAAATGTGAGGATTAATTTGTGATGACACTCATGAAGAAGTGAGGGCAGGGTCAGAAGATTCATGAGTTACCACATGAAAGCAGTTAATCATATTCATGAATGAAACTCTAAATAAACAGTTTAACCCTCGGACCTGCAGAGGAAGTCGAGGTCATGAGGCTTGCCAGGCTGATTTCTCGCCCAATGCCCATCTTTAGTGTCAAATTACTCATTAATTTGACCCGTCTTTTCCACGTTTAAGAGTTTAAGTAGTTTTATCTGTGAACCTGTACATGTCTTGTCATCATCCAAACCCTTTGAGTGTGTAAGTGAGTGTGGGAAAAAATTCAACCTAGGATTAGAATTTTTGAAAGAATCAAAACATTTGCTACCATATACCTGCTCTACACATGAGTGGAAATATGCAGTATCACTAGCAGTGGATAAAGATGTTGTACTTGAGTAAAAATACTAATCCCTTGTTTAAATATTACTCCAGTAAAACTAAAACTTCTCCTTTTATGTTTTTAATAAAATGGACCTGATGTATAAGAACATCTCTAGGCTACGTGTGTAACCCACTTTGGGGGCGCCTAAGTGTTTACGCTCTGAAATAATGTGTGTAATCAGTCAAAAATTGGACACTAGTCGTCACTGGAGGGGTGACGTCACGACCAGGAAGTATAAAAGCGGCAGGTTCTGTAAGGGAGAAGGAAGCACTGCAGGGACGCCGTCAGTGTGGCTTAGAGACGCAGCGTCTCGTTCCCTCAGGGAACTGGGGTTACATACATAACCTAGAGACGTTCCCTTTCAGGAACTTGAGCTGTATCGAAACGCTTTGGAAACGAGTGTCCAATCAGACCAGACTGACCAGTCCCTAACTAGTGTGAATAAACCCGGCTAGGTTGAAGGACAGAGGGGCCAGGAGTGGCACTGGGGCCCAGGTTGTAGATCCGGACGAAGGTCAGCAGGGTGGACGAGCCCCCAGCATTGCAAATGTCTTGGAGGGGTACTCCAGAGGACCAAGCCATTGAGACAGCCACACTCCGGGTGGAGTAAATTCTAACCCCGAATGGAGCAGGGAGACCAGAGAACTCATATGATGATGCGATGGCATTAATGATCCATTTGCTAAGGGTCTGCTTATCGGCAGGGATGCCTCTCTTTGGATGGCCGTAAACTCCAGGAAGGAGGGGGCTAGAGAAAGGGCCTGTAGATTTCCTACTCTCTTAAGAATGCAAATGGCCAACAAGAAAGCAGTCTTGATAGAGAGATGCCTCCAAGACTGACGGAGCCTCGGCCACACCTGAGCCATGGCATTCAGCCCCAGTGGGTTGGAGGAGGAGTAAGGGAGAACCAGAGAGGAGAGTGCAACGTCTCTTGAGACGAACAGATCCCCCTGGGCTTTGCCGATTCTCTCCCAAATTTGATCCACCCCGAGAGGGTGGAGCCGGCATTCCCCGGGTCTCAACCATTGCCTTGATGTACCAAAGTAGATGGGGCCCTTCCCGTAGACCTTGGGCGGAGCGACCACTTATGCGTTAGCGTTACGCAATGACCAGGAATTTGGGGCCCTGAGACAGGAACCTGGAATCTTTCCAAACATCTAACACATGTAGGCATCACCGCATGACCTTCATTGTATGGAGGTCATTGCCCCTCCACGAGAACCCGGGAGACCTAAGCCACCACTGAAGGGGTCTCATGTATAGAAGGCCAAGTGGGATAACACTGGGCGCAGCTGCCATGAGTCCTAGCAGTTACTTTATGACGCCGAGATATGTGGTTCTCTGTAATAGAGAAAGCACACTCTTCCCAGTGTTCCCAGACTGCTTACTGCTCTGATCGAGCTAATATCAACCAATGGCTGATATAGTTGAGGATGCTGATGCCCTGAAGTCTCAGTGAGCTCATAGAGCTTAAAGAGCTGCATAGACACATTTTGAGAAGGTGCGGGGAGAGAGGGCAAGGCCAAATGGAGGCCAAATGATGTAGATCCAAAATAGGATGCAACTCACCATCCACCTTCAGGATCGGATCACCAGAACGTCCTATGTCAGGACTTTTTCATCGTAGCCCTCTTATTGAAGGTGGCAGTCCTCAGATCTGTCACTTTACGGGGCTTCGGCGCAGAGCACCATGCAGGATCCCTTACAGGGGGAGTGCAAGATGCAGTGCTCCATTTTTGTGGTGGGTTGGGGTTGGGACTGCGCCCGCCAAGCAATGAGCGTGGCGCAATATGCGCAGATCATGCACAGAATGTGCAGAGAATCTACACCGAAAGTGTGCAGAATGTGCGCAGCCAGCTTCCTCAGGAACCGAACATAGCTCCTCGAGCCTAGCTCGCAAAGCGTATCCACCCCCCCTCCTCAGAGGAAGAGAGGTGGAGCTAATGCTTTCGTCACAGGGGGAAGAAACCGCCGAAAGGTATGCTTCCAAGCCAGTAAGCGAGTACTGGACCAAGCAGGTGAGGTTGGAGAAAGAGACAAGCCCGTCTCAAAACCGAGGTCCATTTGCGAGCCACAGGAACTAGCGTGCCACTCTGCCTCAGTGGGAATGGGGGCCAGAACCGCGAGGAGCACAATGACAATTGACAGAGCAAATCAACACATACACACAGAGTGCTTCGGGAACAAACAGAAGCTTGCGCGCGCCTCACTCCATGTGCGATTTATACTTCCTAGCCGTGACTTCACCCCACTGGTGATGGCCAGCGTCTAGTTTTTGACTGATTACACACATTATTTCAGACCATGAACACTCGGGCACGTTCCTAAAGCATTTCGACACAGCTCAAGTTCTTGAAAGGGAACTGCGTGTAAATAATGGATGCAGATCAGTGTTCCGTTGTGATGCACATCAGACCTTTCTAAGAAGGCAGTTTTCTATAGTTACAGACACACACACTCTACCCAAAACTGTTGGAATTTTCTTGTGTTCTTTCTACAGCTTCTCATGTAATACTGTTTATGTTTTCATGTCAATGTATTAAGAAGCGACATGGTATTGGACATTCAGTGCCACCCAGATGAGGATGGGATCCCTTTTGAGTCTGTTTTTTCTTAAGGATTATTTCTAATGCCATTGTAGGAGTTGTCATGGTTGCCACTGGCTTGCTCATTTGGAATTAACTTATAATTATAAGGAACAAAAATGTATAGGCACCAACCTATACATTCTAACTTTATAGGTGATAGCTCAGTCGTTAAGGCATTGGACTTTGTATCGGAAGGTTACAAGTTCAAATCCCAGTACCACCAATGCTGTAACTTCTGGGCCCTTGAGCAAGACCTTTGACCACTACCTGCTCGGTTGTAAGTCGCTCTGGATAATGACTTCTGCCAAATTCCATAATTGTAAAATGTTAACTTTAAAACCTCTGTATTTCTGCAAAGCTGCTTTGGGACAACGTCAATAGTTAAACGTGTTATACAAATAAAATTTTACTGAATTAAATGGTTTTCTATAATGTAGCACAGTAATAGATATTATTCATTAAACTGTAGTGAAGTATAAATGTCCCTGCAAAAAATAGTTTAAAAATGTACTTCAGTGCAGTAACAGAGTAAAATCCGAGGGCCATTCAAGTCGAGCTTTTGAGTTTATTAAATAATAGAACAAACTTCAAAGAGGAGAAACTGCATTTATTTTTCGTAATATTGGCGGGTCTTACACTTTCACTCACAAGAAACTTCACTGTCTGCCATCTGATTAGCGGTCTCTGGACTAGTCCACGACATGTACATGTACATACATAGACAGGCTAGCATCCATTATTATACTTGGAAAATTCCCAGTTTGACTTGAACACCCCTCATACTTTATTTCTGTCCATGAGTTTGTATCAAGGATGGATCTGGTTCTGAAAATGTGTATGTATGCTCATTTAAGTTCTCTTTCCAAGGGAGTAACAGCTTAAAAAAATTATTCTCATCATAATTGCTTGAACATTCCAATGCACTGTTGAAATGTCAAGTACAATGCATCAGGAATGCTAAACAATTCCTGTAAATTCGGTCTTGATATAGAGCATTCAGTGGAGGATAGAAGGACTTGGCTTGGGTTGAGAGCACACATGGTGGCACACTTAGGTAGTTTTCACACTGGACAAAATTCTACACTCCCTCCCCCATACGTTATATGGACAAAATTTTTGGACACCTGACTATTACCACATTTAGTCTCCATTTGCTGTTACAATAACTTCTACTCTTCTGGGAAGATGGTCCACTAGATTATGTTCCACTAGATTCTATGGTGATATATAGAGATTCATTGAGCCACAAGGGTGTAAGTAAAGTCAGGTACTGATGTAGATAAGGTGAGGAGGCCCGGGGAGCAGTCAAAGTTCACATTCATTCCAAAGGTCAGAGGTCTTTAGCAGGCTACTCAAGATCTTTTACTTTGACCCATGTAAACCAAATCTTCATGGAGCTCGCTTTTTGCAGTTTGTGAGGAAATGTTCTATTGACTGCCCCACTTTGATCACTATATTTTCTCTCTTTGAAACGTTTTCTAGCCAAGAACACTTTTAGTTAAATAAGGTTTAATATAGTTTAATAATAAGTGAGCCAAATGTAATGGTGGTGATGTAAAACTCTTTGAGATAATATAAGGAAGAAACCTTGAGCGAAACCAGATTCAAAAGGGAACAAATTCCCATTTGGAGTGATGGTAGCTTAGTGGTTAAGGCATTGGACTTTGGATCTAAAGGTCTTAAGTTTACTTCCAAGCCACACCAAGATGCCACTCCTGGGCCTGTTAGCTGCTCATTTGTATGAATTAAATAAATGCAAGTCTCTCTGGATAAGGGGGTTGCTGCAAAATGCCATGAACGTAAATTTGGGTGGGTCTCCATTATACAGTGTTGATGTTATCACCTTTTTACTGATGTACACTTTAGTGTAAAACTTTGTGGCAACAGTAGTCCTCGGCCAACTGTAGAAGAATTGTTTGTATTTATTCCAGTACAAAACAATATTCATGATTTAGTGTTTTCCAAGTGTTTACCATTCACAGTAATCTTGTGGTTTTTGTTTTTCATTAGTCCATTTGGAGCCATTCTTAGCAGCAGCAAGTAGTTCTTATTTCCAATTAATAAGAATTCCATCTAGAATCAATCTGGCAGGTCCAGAGAGCAAAAAGGGTCATGATCATTAGTATAGGTAAGTGGTAGATCAGTGGGTTAAGGCTCTGGGTTACTGAACAAAAACTTGGGGGGGTTAAGCCCCAGTATCGCCACACTACTACACTTGGGGTCCTTGAGCAAGGTCCTTAACCCTCTGTGATCCAGGGGCACTGAATCATTAAAGACCCTGTACTCTGACACCAGCCTCCTAACATTGCTGGGATATGTGAATATGGAATTTCACTGTCCTCCAAAGTATACTGTATGTTACAAGTATAAAGCACTTTTTTCCTCTTTCTGCCACCTCTTTCAGGAGCATGTTTGGTTTGACAAAAAGAGAAATACACAGATTTTTTTGGTGTTTTTATCATTATTTACGAGGCCAATTGTTTTTTGAATGTTGTTTGAATAGTAATTTGTAATTTAACCTCCTAAACCACTGCTTTTGAGAAATAAAAAACATTAATAATTACACTTTTTAAAGATTGCTGTAAGACTATTTACTTGAACATTGAACACTTGGGTATAATTAAACCTGGCATGCCACATTTGAACATTTTTACAAGGCTTTCTTTTCCTTATAGACTCAGATTCAACTACTTTTTGGCCTGGATCTTAAGAATTAATCGAAATGTATTGATCTGTAGTACATTCATATTACCTGAACATACAAGATATTATATTTTGGATCTAAACAGTACTCAAATCCTATACAGTGGTTTGATGTCAAAAATGAATCAGATATCATACCAGCACATTTTCATTTCAGAGAAAGTGGTAGCCTCAAGCATGTATAGTTTACCTGCAGTGCATGTATATCACATATTGTATAGAAGTATTCAAGTAGACCAATATTTATTTCAAAAGCTGAATGAAAGAAAAGAAAATACTATTTACTGCTAATCATTTTTAATTCAGTTCAATTCTATATTCTCTAAACTGTTTTTCAAGAGAAATATACTCTGTAGTTATCAGACATATGAGGTCTGTTGTCTGTGCTGAAAAATACAGGATCTATGAACAGCCACAAGGTGTCATCTTCAAAAAGAAAGCAGCTAATGCACATCTTGACTCTGATTCTACCCCTGTGTTTTTTACTTCCTTTCAGCTTCTCCCATTAGGGGTCGCTACAGCAGATCATCTGTATTTGTGATCCACATGTTCTATTTGGCACGTTTTTACACTGGATGCCCTTCCTAACGCAACACTCTCCATTTATTCGTTCTTGGGACCGGCATTAGAGTGCCGCTTTTGCATAGAAATAATTAATTAATATAATAAAAAATTAATTATCATAATTAGCCGCGGACCGGGTTCGATCCCCGGTCCGCGGCTATTATGATAATTAATTTTTTAGTATATTAATTAATTATTTCTATGCAACAAACTTAGTAATTTAACAGTATGAAGATTTACTTTGATCAAACAAATATATGAATGTATAAACTTTATTTCCATTGAAAAATCCAATGCATGGAGAACATCTTTACACACTCTTGGCATTCGAACAGTTGGTTTCTTCAAACATTCAGCAGAAATACTTTGCCATGCCTCTTGTAAAAACTTACTAAAGGTCTTCTTTACTAGTTGGAGATTTCTTTCTGGCTTTTTGATCCAGTTCATCCCAGAGCAGTTCAATAGAATTCAGGTGTGGCAATTGGGCAGGCAATTCCATCATAGATAACATTTGCATTGTGTTAAAGTATGGAATGGTTGCCATGTTGGTTTTTCTTTCACTCGGAACAAGTCTCCAACCTTCCTTGCTCCAATCCATTAGGCTTTTACCTTTATGTTTGATTGTGGTGTGAGGCAGCCTGCTAACATCTTCTCTCCTGTTTTTGTTTTACATAAGTTCTTCTGTTAAAACAACTGTACTCATCTGTTCATAGAACTTTCTTCCACCCATTCACTGTCCAATTCGTGTGTTTTTGCATTTTGTTTGTTGCATATAAACAAAAGGAACATGCATGTGTCTCAGAAATCGTAAAAAAGACTAGGTGTTTCTAAATATTTGACAAGCTCTGTATGCATGTACGACCCCAATTCCAAAAGAGTTGGTATGCTGTGTAAAATGCTGTCTGGTTCAAGAGAATTCTCTCTCTTCTTAGCTAGTGATTCTAATGTAGACACATCCCTATTTATTACATTTCTGGCTTCCCTTACTTTCCTCCTCAGACACCTGTCTCTTGAACGAAATCTTAGAAATCTTAAACGATCATTCTTTTCTGATAGGAAGGTTATGAGGAGTATCTCCATAGTGGAAGTTTTCCTGAGTCTTAGTTACAGCCTGCTTTTATTTATACTTCCTGCTGTAACATATGACACTTTAATTTTACCTGAGATTTTCTTGACTCTACTTTGACAGAAATTGCTTTTGAGACTAAATATGGCTTGTTCCTCTTTTTTTGCCCAAGTCTAGTCAAACCGAGACGCTTTCATTACCATTTCAACCATATATAGCTGATGCAGTACACAGTGAAGATAAACATTTCTCCAGAACGTTGGTGAAACGTTCTCAGTCTTTTCGCATAAAATGAGTTGATTACACAAGAGTCTTGTGACAAAAATGATAATAGGATCATTAGAGCCATAATAAATGATAGTACTTTGGATACTTAAGTACATTTGAAGGCAAATGGTTTTATACTTTTACTTAAGTGAAAGTTTAAATGGACACTTTTACTTTTACTGGAGTCATATTTTACCTACCGTATCTCTACTTTTACTCAACTACATGCTTTGTGTACTCGTCCACCACTGGTAATACCTTATTCTCAAACTTGCTTCTTTTCACCTTAATATATAACTACTATATGATATCTGTTTTGTCACCTGATGATTACAAGATATTTATACCTCATTTCTTTGTACAATGCACCTTTATATTTGCACATTGTCACTTGCACTCAATCGTTCCCTTCTACTCACTACCTCAAAATTTTTAAAGAACAAAAAAGTCTATGTATACATGTATACTCTTTATGGACTAAATTTTCTGACCACCTGATCATAAGATACTTTTGTACTTTTTGAAAACCCCATTCCACATTTAGCTCCCTTTTGCTGTTATAATAACCTCCACTCTTCTGGGAAGATGTTCCACTAGATTATGTGATAATTTGTGGAGATTTATTCAGTAAAGTTAGTAAAGTCAGGTCCTGATGTAGGTGAGAAGGTGAGGAGGTCTGGGGTGCAGTCAGTGTTTACATTCATACCAACGGTGTTCAATAGGGTTGGCGCTCTGTAGCAGGAGATCTTCCAGTTCAACCCGTGTAAAGCAGACCTTAATTGAGCTGGCTTTGTGCACAGTAGCAGTGTCAGGCTGGAACAGGTTTGGGTCTCCTAGTTCAATTGTAAGGAAAATTTAATGCTACCACATCCAAAGACAATTGGATGTCTCAAACTTTATGGTAGTCTGAGGAGGAACAAAATATGGCCAGAAATTATGGTCTGACAGGGTTTCCCAATACTTTCCTATTTCTATTTGCACTTCTGGTTAAATGTAATCTGCATTTCACTGGGTGTGTACTTGCACCCTGTGACAGCAACAATATAGTTAAATCTAATCAACTCTTAAAAACTGTTTAAATATTGTCTTTAAAATAAAATATAAATATTGACCTTTTTCATCTTTGGATGTCTGTTTTGTGAAACCTATAAAGTCTCAGTATTGCTTTGTAATTACAACCTACAGGAATCGTGTGTTCTGAAACCTTAGAACCTGATAAAACATGTTTAGTGTTTGCAAAGTAACTGAAAAGGGAGAATACATTTGGAATGAAACTCTCAACATACACAGGTGTGTGTGATCACACTTTTGATTCGGGATTCAAGAATTTATTTGTCACAAACATAGTTATATACAGAATACAACTCGCAGTGAAATGTACATTTTGGCCAAACCTCTATTGAAGTTCTCAATTATAAATAATTTTTATATAAACCTTCACATTTCAGTGTTACACCCTGATAATAATAATAATCATAGTCCTACAACCTACAATAATCCAGAGAAACTTCAGAGTAGTTTTCACTTGGAGCCTTTAACTGATTAAAATTGAATTATCTGTCTAGCATGTGACACAATACATTTTTACATGTTTTATTTCTGGCTTTATGGTTTTTTGTTTTTTGTTTGTTTTAACTGCTGTCTTGTATGTTTGTAACTCTGCATGCCTAGCATGAAAATGGATGTGCTTCCTAGGATTTTAGTAATTATCCGACTCATGTTTTTTGGGCGAGAAATATAATATTCGGTTGGGGTTTAAGATGTATTCTCTCCCTCTCTCTCTCTCTCTCTCTCTCTCTCTCTCTCTCTCTCTCTCTCTCTCTCTCTCCCCGGAGTTTGTCAACCAATGCATGGTCCCTCCTGATGGTACACCAATTTGCAGGTTTATTACATATAATGATCCACTAAGTAATAAACTGGCAACTCTGTGTTTTTTGCTACGGCACTATTTACTATCTCATTGAGAATTTTATTGTCCCTTTTCTGTTGTTTCGTTTTTGTTATTGTCATTGCATTTCTAATAATTCTCATAACTGATTTTTTTTACACAATATTATAAAATGTTTCACTATATGCATTTATTTTCCTATAATAGTAAGTTATTTAATTTTCTTAACAGAATTGCAAATTTTGTGTTATTTTATTTTTGACATTATGTATTGCACAAGGTTTAACCTCTGTTGCATTTTTTTGTCAACCAATTCATGGTCCCTCCTGATGGTAAACCAATTTGCAGGTTTATTACATATAATGATCAACTAAGTAATAAACTGGCAACTCAGTGTGTTGTGGTATCCAATACCTCATTGAGAAGCTCATACATGGTAAATAGGTCTGGGATGCAGTCAGCTTTCCAATTAATCCCAAAGGTTTGGCAAAGGCTTGAGGTTAGATCTCTACAGAAGGCCACTCAAGGACGTTACCATGTAGCATATCTTCATAAAGCTGATTTTGTGCCTAGCTGATTGTCATGCTATAAAGGGGTTGGGTCTCCTAGTTCAGGTAAAGGGAAAATGTAATGCTACCCGATTCAAAGACATCTGATACAATTGTGTGCCTCCAAATTGGTGGTAACAATAAAAACACATATAGCATATGGTGCCTATGGTGTTTACCTAGCTTTAGCTGCATTGTGACAGATAGCTCATGGCAACCATGCAAAAATTTGAACTGCCAAATCAAAGTATAAACACTTTTCTACATTTCCTACACTTATTAAGAAAATTTCTCAAATAAATCTAGTCTCTAAAAGACAGTTACTATGGATAAATAAAAGAATGGTCCTTTTCTGTGTTTCATCTCAGACCGTGTGCTCGTACTAGCATGAAAATCAAAACCTCTTGCTTGTGTGACTTTTTCAATTTTGTCCTTCAAAAATTCCCAGTCCATATGCGCATCTTTAGGCTCGGCCAAATGCCTTTTTTTTGGCGAGAATTCAAAACAACAATCCAAGTCTGTTCAGTTGGGCAGTGGTGGTTTAACGGTTTAGGCTCTGGGTTACTAATCATAAGGATGGGGGCCACAAACCCCAGCACCACCAAGCTGCCTCTGTTGGACCCTTAAGCAAGGCACTTAACCCCATCTGCTTCAGGAATGCTGTTTGATGGCTAACCCTGTGTTCTGATCCTAGCTTCCAAGCTGGATGTGAGCAAACTAAGAGAAGTGGTGGCTCACCAGTTAAGGTCCTGGGTTACTGAATGGGAGATTGGGGGCCCCAGCACTGCCAAATTGCTGCAGTTGGGCCCTTAAAAAAGGCCCTTAATCATGTGTAAAGCCTCTTTTGTCTCTGTGCAAATAATATATTAATCTCTGGCTACATCTCAAATTGTTCTCTATGACGAGGTAGGAGGGCTGTTAAATCGGATTTAACACAGTGCACCGTGTCCCCCTCAAATCCCTCCCTGTAGATCTTAATTATGTGTGCAGTATTTTAGGGTGGATGTTTTACTAGGCAGTCGATTTCCCAAAGACAATGTATGATGAGTCAAAATCTGTTTATATACCTCAGCATTCATCACTCAGTTGAATCTCATCATATCCCCTACAGCACCGGGTGAAACGCACCCCCAGATCTGAAGAAAACTGTCGCAGTGATTCACAGAAACCTTCAGACAGGCATCTCATCATTTCTTTGCTTGACATAATTGGGACTCATTACTTCATAAGGGATCCTGCCTAGCTTTTTTTAATGTTCTAGCACCTCTTGTGTGTATGCATGGCTACAAAAATAGATTCATGTCTGCACTTTACTTTTACAGACGCTGAGCAAACACTTGACTGGATTTTTTTTCCCCTTAAGGAGATGACCTTTTTAGATGAAGAAAGTTTGTGGGTGCTTTATGGTATTTTCTGTGGAAGAAGTGGAAGAAGAAAAGCCAGAGTTGACCTAAAGGTCAAATGTAATCCTGTTTGGAAACGCTATCAACATGGAAATTGGGTTCTTTTGTATAATACGTTTAACGTTTTGGAGTGGTTTCAAAGCCTGAACCATGAAAGCACTGAAATTAACAACAAAAACAGACCCCTATGAGGTTCTTCCATAGTCCTGGCTGAACAGTGTGTTGGATGCCCTTTAGTGTGATTGACAACAGCAGAAACTCATACAGCTGTATATTTGGCTAGTTATACACAATGCATCATGGCTCAAAGCATTTGTCCCTGTCCTGTCCATGAACCTTGTTCTTGTGAATGTGTATAGCATTGTTCTTGCATTCGTTAAGAAGGAACATGATAGTCTTTACCCTTTCTGTTTGAGATAAGAGCTTGGAGGAAAGCACAATCTCCACATTGTACCCACTGCTCATGGAACAAGCAGGAGCAGTCCATCTGACCGGGGAAAAGCGATTACTACAGAGGGTACATCATAACGTGATGCATTACTATAGAAACATTTGACATTGTGTATTATGGACATGTCCAATTAGCTTCCTGCAAATAAGTATTATATCATGTAATTGCACAGTTTGAACACCAGAGGTCCCAATCTGCACAGTGTTATATAGAGAATACAGTAAAACCCCTTATCTGCTATTTTAATTACCACGGTTTCACATTCACAGTTGATCACAGTCAGAAAAAAAAAAATCTGTATAAAATTACAGATTTACAATAAACCTATACCATTTAAATAATTGTGCTTTGTTCTGACATCTTGTGCGGTCCCACTCGGGACATGAATCATCCCTTTGGACATTGTATCCACGCTGAATACGCCACCCATTGTGTTAGTCACTTCTCGATTATCAGATCAACTGTCTCGTTCTTTCGTGGTGAGTCTGCAAGATCTGTACTTGTGAAGTCTGATAGTCTGATAGCTCCGCATTGCAACAACCAACACGTTTTGTTGTTACATGATCACATTACTACAGTTAAAAACAGCTCTTCAGACACTTTCAAACAACATTAAATGTTGAAGCAGTCAGGTTTTTTAGCTGACTTTGGAGCTCTAGGTTTATTGTGCAGTTTCAGAATCCACAATCACAGTTTTCCAGAACATACAATGGCCACCGTAGACTACACATGTACCTTAACAAGCTCAAAACGGACACTATGTATTGAAGTTGCACACACAAACTACAAGCACAGAGTGAAGGCTTCATTGGTCTTACGTATTAAATGTTACCAGGACTTTGTGGCCATGTCCACACGAATGTTTTTGTTTGAAAACATATTTTTCCCTCCGTATTGGCCTTGCATAGCTTATAGCCATTTCAGTGTGGATGAGCAACTACTGGGAAACGACTGAAAATGAAATTGTGGCTGCAGAGTGTTTTTAGACAACTGGATTTTTTATTTATCTATCCGGTTTAGTGTAGCTGTAGCCTGTATCACTGGTTCCAGTGTTTTTGTTCCCCTTTGTGCTACTTATTGACCTTTGTGTTTTGCCTAAGCCTCAAATATTCTGTGTGTGCATCACCTGACCTACTTTGTGTTTTAGACCCTGCTCATGCATTTTGTCTGCTTGGTTGTGCATTCAAATCTGTCTCAATATAGCTTGGACTTTGAGGATAAACAACCTTGTATTCAATACTCAAAAAATACCATTCTACTAATGCTGTTTTATTCATCATTGAACATTTAAAGGCTCTGGAATGGATGAGTTGCAGTTAAACCTTAAATCATCGCAGATGTTGAGCTAATTTATTGCTCAGGAGCACCTGGTTCCAAACTTTAACTGACTATATTAGACAGTAGAAAGGACATTACTCATAATCACACACTCTGGTGTACTTGATATTTCTCACACTTTGGTTTTGTATTGTGGTTTTTATGATTTATAATCATGCTCTTGCTGTCACCCAAATGAGGATAGGTTTCCTTTTTGAGTCTTGTTCCTTTCAAGGTTTTTTCTTCATACCATCTAAGGGTTTTTTTCTTTGCCACAGTTGCCCCAGGCTGCTCATCAGAGATAAATACACATATTTCACATATATTTAACTTTTTTTTTTTTGCATTCTGTAAAGCTGCTCTGAAACATTGAATTGAATTGAGTCAACTGTATTTGCATCTATCGCAGCTTTTTTGACTTGTGGAACAGAGCGCTCTGTTTATAGCATTTTTTAAATATATATTTCAGATAGTTTTATCCATATTAATCCAGATTGTTTGTATTGTTTTGTCGTTTGTATTGCGAGTATTTTTTTTTTCTTAATTTAGGAAATTTAATCAAACTCATGAAGCCAGTACAGTGGAACCTCGATACTCGCGACCTTGAGACTCACGACCTCGATAGTTCGTGACTTTTCATTTGGAACCAGACTGCGAGCAACTCCCCAAAAATCTAAATGTTCGCGAGAAGCCGCGGGTGGCTCGGGAAGTCAGGAGTAACATTTTAAACAGAGTTTCTACTAATAAATTGCATAAAAATGTTTGAAAACAATTTTATGGTTGTATTATTTATTGAAAGTAGTAAATTAAACATTTATAACAAGTCATTCATATTTTTTTTAGTTTGCACTACAGTACATGTACAATTCCCCATGTAAAAGGAACCATCAAAAGGAGAGTCAAAACCTCACCATTTTTTGTTACTCGCAGGGGGTTTCTAGAACGTAACCCCCACGAGTATCGGGGTTGCACTGTTTTGTGACTCAAATCAAACTATTGCTACCGCCCTAGTGATCACTGAAGGTAATCGAATTACAACTGTATACTCAGTTCATCTGTATCCATCTCACTAATTTCTCAATGAGGTATAAAAGAGAATGATCATGAAGAAAGGCAGATTTTTGGAGATCTTTCCTACCAGTGGCCCTCAAACTCTATAACTCCTCCCCAATCAGTAGTGGAGCAGAGCTGACACGATGAAAACTGATAGTGCCACTGTGACATTATATGCATTATCAAAAGCTCACAATACTTGCAAAGGTACATTAATATAATACCATGTAAAATATTATACCATCAGACCATACAATATGCAATATCATATTATGTGCACTTTTTTGTAGTTTTGAATACCTTCATATATATTTAAAACCTATTTATTCTTATTATGCACCCACTGCTTGTGGTCTGACCAGGGTAAAGCTACTATGGAAGTAGAATAAGCTGCCCACATACTGTAGGGTCACAATTTAGGTCCTGATTTTGCTTGGTAGGGGAATTAACAAACAGGAATACTTCCTTCTACATGACCCCAGAAAAAAACTGTACTGTTGGCTTGGAAAATAACGAAGAGGAACAAAAAAATGAATGCATTTATTTAGTTGAATAAATGAACTGGCTTTCCAGGTTATTCATATTGAGGGTTCTTATCAATCGACCAATTTCTGTGCTTTTGTCATGTCAGAGGAAAATAGTGTGGCTTTCTTTCTGTATGGTATTACCACAGAATCAGAGCTGGTATCTCACCAGGTTCTACATTCAGAGCTGATTCTCAGACAATGCAGTGAACCTTGAAGTTCCACAAGCTTGTCTTTTGTCACTGTGGTTCATTGCTCATGTGTCTCAACCATTTATTGCCCTCACTCTGCCATGGACAAATGACACAATCAATCATTTCAAGGATATTGTGGAGCACCTCACAATCGAACATGTGAAGTATAGGCTTAAATATTAAAATGTCTTGGGACAAATGACAAATATGAATTTCGGATTTCCCCGATCAGGCCAAGCTGAGAACTAACTAGCATGTAGTCTAATATTCAAATGAACAGGCTACCTTGATAATACTCTGTCCAGGACTGCTCAAGCAGAACCAACCCCAATCACACACTGAGAGATAATTGAAATAACCTTTAGATTTTAACTACTAAATTATAAAATTGTAATTATAACACACCAAATTATTAGTTGTTTTTCTGAGAACTGTTTAAGCACGAATGCATTACTCTGATTAAGGCTTTGGGTAAATTTTAGCTGATATAATACCCCTACATTGTGAATTGTTTTGAAAATTTTGATGTTGGAAAGTTATTCACAGTTCATGCCTCATGTACAGTAAGTACATCATGACCCTAATGAAAAAGCATTTTAAAATTTAGGTTGAACTCTTTTTCACTGCTAAACGAACTTGTTCCAGTCATTTTTTCTTTTTTCTTTTAAAGATCAAAGCGAAGATGAAAAGAAGGTTAACATATATTAATGTGCTTCTACCATTACATGTAAGGCAAGGAACCATTACAGATGGATCTCCATAGTATTTGTTAAACCTGGAACAGACCTCCATGGCCATATTGTTGACATGCTGTCAGTGTTGGACTTGGCACAGTAATGGCTTCAATCTCATCAAAGAGACATGAACACAAAAACGAGTTTCAAATTAAGGTGAAGATTTTTTTTATCAAATCGGCCAAACCTGGGGTGAACCATAATTTGTATTGCCAGATACAGGATTGTTTATATGTGCGCCTACTAAATGCAAGTAATTAATTAGCAATTAGCAAACTATATGGTGAGTTTATGGTAAATATTAGAGTCTATTACATAAGAAAAGCTGGTATTTCATTAGAATTCCAGTTCTAGGTCATTTAGCGGCAGTCCAGTGATCTGAACTCAATTCCTTTCATGCACAACTCAGACTCAGAACCCCTGAGCTATAATGTACAACTTTATCCCCTGAGCTATGACTCACAAATTTAACACCAACAAAAGACTCAAAATCTCACAACCCTAACCACTTAGCTATAATAAACAACATTAACTCCTGACCCGAGGCTCACCAAGAATTACAATCCTAACCCCTGAGCTATGACTCAAAACCTTAAGTCTTACACAAGACTCACAGCCTTACCCCTGACCCTAGACTCACAACCATAGCCCTGACCCAAAACTTACAGCCTTAACCCCTGAGCTATAATGTACAATCTTAACCCCTGAACTATGACTCACAGCCTAAAGCCTTGAGCTGTGACTCACAATCTTATCCCTGACCCAAGACTCACAACCTTAACCCCTATCCAAGACTCACAACGTTAACCCCTGATCCAAGACTCCCAACCTTAACCCCTGATCCAAGACTCAACCCCTGATTCAAGACTCACAACCTTAACCCCTATCCAAGACTCACAACCTAACCCTGATCCAAGACTCCCAACCTTAACCCCTGATCCAAGACTCAACCCCTGATTCAAGACTCACAACCTTAACCCCTGATCCAAGACTCACAACCTTAACTCCTAATACAAGACTCACAGCCTTAACACCTGATCCAAGACTCACATCCTTAACCCCTGATACAAGACTCACAACCTTAACCCCTGATACAAGACTCACAATCTTAACCCTGCAACTATGACTCACAACCTTAACCCCTGAGCTATAATTTACCATTTAACCCCTAAACTATGACTCACAGCCTTAAGCCTTGAGCTGTGACTCACAACCTTATCCCTGACCCAAGACTCAAAACCTTAACCTGATCCAAGACTCACAACCTTAACCCCCGATCAAAGACTCACAACCTTAACCCCCGATTCAAGACTCACAACCTTAACTCCTGTCCCAAGGTTCACAACCTTAACCCCTGAGCTATGATTTACAACTGTAAGCACTAAACTAATACTCACAACTCTAGTCCCTTAGCTAAGACTCACAACCCTAACCCCTCACAAAATTGACCTCTGTGCTATGACTTGCTGTCTCTGAAAAGCCACATTTTTGTGGATATAGAATGCGTTTTGTGACAATTATCTTGAACTTTCCTAGAATTAGAAAAACAAAATTCAACTTTTTAATTTAACTGTAATGTAAACAGGTTGATTTGGAGATTTAGATATTTAAATTACAATCTGGAGCAATTTTATAAAAATACATTTTCTTACTTGCCAGTTTTTTAGTATCTAGTGCCAAAGAAGCTGGCAGCTCAGAGCCAGATAAACTCAGAGCCAGATACACTCTAATATCACTAATTTGCATGTGCAATGGGGTAAATTGGGCACACAAATGGTGGGCGAATTTCAAAGAATAATTGAGTATAAAGATCTGTTTTTTCACGTATAAAGAATAGAAAGGAAACAATATACTAAATATGGACAAAATCCATATGCCTTTTATCAACAGTTCATTCCATATGTAGTGCCCATTTGCTGCTATAATACCCTCCACTCTTCTGGGAAAATGTTCCACTAGATTTTATGGAGGTTCCTTTAGCCACAAGGGTGTTAGTAAAGTCAGGTACTAAAGAAGTTGAGGTGTGGAGGCCTGGGTTGCAGTTAGCGTTCACCTTCATCCCAAAGGTGTTCTATAGGGTTGGAGCTCTGTAGAAGGAGATGGAACAGTCAGGTGTCCCTATGCTTTTTTCAGCAGTCTGCTACACTGACTCAGGACTACAGTTTGTATCCGATCACCATCACTGCACCTCAACATCGTTTATCTGTAATAAATGGACATTCGGTGCAACCCAGATGAGGATAAGTTTCATTTTGAGTCTGGTTCCTCTCAAGGTTTCTTCCTTATGCCATTTGTGGGAGTTTTTCCATGCCACAGTTGCCACAGGCTCAGGAACAAACTTACATTTATAAAGAACATCTTATTTATTTTAATCATCACATTATCTGTGTTAAGCTGATAATGTTCGTTGTTAAAAGCGCTGTACAAAAAAAAAAAGAATATCATCGAATTGAATTTTGTCCAGGGTTTTTCCCACATGTGCTAATTGTTTTCTGGATAGCGGAGAGATTTCTAGAAGAAGAAAGTGAAACTAAACCTACCACATGCACACACTGTGATTGCACACCCAATATAACATAACTCACATAGACCCCACCTTGTATTTGCCCAATATTTATTGAGGAAAACAGCCTACACATCAAATGTAAGCTGTTTATGAATCTTTATATTCACTAATGCTCAATTCCAGCCAGACTTTCTGTAATAGTCTGTAATATATGCTGAATTCAGTACATTCCGTATGCAGGTTTAATTCGCTGACCTATTGTTTCTGCAGTTTGTGGTATGATGTATGATGTTGAATGTTAGAATGTTAGTTACTGTATTATGTTGTTGAACCATAATGCCCCCTTTTACATTGACTGGTTGTATTCCACCGGGTATTGTACTCTTTTAACCCGTACCTTCTGACTGTGTGTGTGTGTGTGTGTGTGTGTGTGTGTGTGTGTGTGTGTGTGCAGGAAGGAGAGGATGAAAAAGCATTTTGTTATATAATTCAGTATTCCTTCATGAATTAGTGGTAGTAATCAGTGGTTTTTAACAGTAGAAAGTACTTGGTCATGCTGGAGCATTAAAATGTTCACCATGTTTACCATGAAAGTGTGAAATCTGAATGTTCTATAACAGAAAACTGGGCAATATGATATAAATGGTCATCAACCTCCAAGTCTAGGACTATTCAACTGAAGGTCCAGCTATGTAACATTTCAGCCTGTGTGACTGTGGTGTCACCTGGCAACCTCTATGAATTGTATGTGCTTTTCGAACATATTTCACATTTAGTTCCCATTAGCTGTTATAAGTACGTACACTCTTTCACTAGATTCTGAATGTGGAGATTTATTCAGCTACAACGGTGTTAGTAAAGTCAGGTACTGATGTAGGTGAGGTGAGGAGGCCTGGGGTGCAGTCAGCGTTTCAGTTCATTCTAAAGATATTTAATAGGGATGAGAAAAGAGCTCTATAGCAGGCTACACATAATCTTCCAGTCCAGTCCATGATAAAAAGGTGAAAAGACAGATGTAAGAAACAAACAGAGACTTTTATTTAATTATTTATCATTTATCCTTTTTATTGCGTGAAATTTAGTTAAACATTGCATTATTTCTGAATGTATACTTCTCTTATGGAAAATGAAGCACCAATTTCATATTGTATTGTTTATTACATCATTACGTAGGACTTATGTAGTTTAAAGATGTTACGTTTGGAGCGACACAGTTTTTTTGAACCTGCTACATTTTTTCTGGTTTATTTATTGTTTTTAATAAACTTTCACTGGATTTATAAATGTTCACTCGTTCACAATTCACGAAGAATAAAAGAGGGATAGATAGATAGATAGATAGATGATAGATAGATAGATAGATAGATAGATAGATAGATAGATAGATAGATAGATAGATAGATAGATAGATAGATAGATAGATAGATAGATAGATAGATAGATTTGTAATGGAAATCAATTTGGTAATAGTATTAATGAATAGCAGGTGATTGCTTTTTATGATATTTGTATTGTTTGTCATTAGATATCCTGTAATAGTTTTTATTTGTTTTTTTTTTCAAGTGTTTAAACATGAAACATCTTAGTCTCTTAAACTCTATCATGCAAAATGTCTTCCCCGTCCCCTTCCAAATGTGATAAATAGCCTAGACATTTTGCTCATGTGTTTATTTGACTGTATGATTGACCTTCACTGAGCTAATTGGTGTATGTTTCTCTGTGTGTGTGTGTGTGTGTGTGTGTGTGTGTGTGTGTGTTGTGTTTGCCCAGGTTCATCCTCTTCTTATGAGCGATCGGCGCCCTGTGTCTCACCGCACCAAGCTGCTCCGCAGGACCGTCTCCGTACCTGCCGATAGCAGACCCCACCCTGAATCAGGTGTGCTAAAAAATTACACAAACGCCCACAGGGATGCAATACCACCATCTCACATTCTTACCTACAGTATACAAAGATCATGCATAACAAATAATACACACAAACCTTTCACATTCACCCACGTACACACATACTGTACACCCCTACATACACAACTCGTATAATCATGTACTGTAGTATCACTTTCTCACTTTCCTAAACACTTAAACAGATATATCCCCCCCCCCTCCCCCCGAACACCCTTCCCTGCCTCCCTAATACACATTCACACACACACACACACACACACACACACCTCTGCTAAAGGAAGACTCTGGGGAATAATTAAACATATACACATTTTTTCGCTTTCTTCTTATCTCCCACATACATACATATACACACATTCATTTTGCATTAAACTCATATCATACAGATGCATACATTCGGGTACTAGGTACTATGCATACTAGGTGATGGAGTGGTGTCTAACACATTTTCACTTGCTCACAATGTCCAAAATGGTTTACACATCAAAATAAAAGTAGTTAGTTATAAACAAATAATTTCCCAATGAGTTACTCCAGACATCTAAGGCACGTAGGACTCGCTGCGTGACCTTGATTGTACGGAGCGAATTGCCCCTCCGAGAGAACCCTCGGGCCTCGAACAACCACTGATGGTATCTCATTTGCAGGAGGCCAAGCGGAGTTATTTTGGACGCTGCTGCCATTAACCGCAGCAGTCTCTGGAACTGCTTGACAGAAAGTGACTGTCCTTCTCTGACCCTCTTAACGACCATAAGGATGGACGTGATGTGGGCAGGAGACACAGTTCCTTCATGTGAGCGAGAACGACATCTCAATGCCGGACCGCTAAGTTTTCTGGCTGAGCTAAAATCAACCAATCACCGATATAGTTTAATATACAGATGCTCTGAAGTCTCAGAGGGACCAGGGTCGCATCCACACTCTTTGTGACGTTGTGGGGTGAGAGGGCAAGGCCAAATAAAAGGACTCGATATTGGTAAGCTTCGGCCCTTAAGCAAACTTCAGGAATTTCCTGTGAGAAGGAAGGATGATACATGAAATATGCATCCTTCAGATCTACAGTGACAAACCAGACTTCGAATCTGATTGAGGGTCAGCATCTTGAACTTGAGCCTCATTAGTGAGCGGTTCAGCTGACGTAGATCTAGAATAGGACGCAACCCCCGTCTTTTTTGGGAACTATGAAGTACCGGCTGTAGAACCTGGACTCTCTGTTGGAAGTACCACCTCGATGGCCTCCTTCCGCAGGGGAGTGTTTCTTATTCCATGTCTAGAGCCTGCTCGAGTCCCACCAGACAAGACCCGAACTGAATCATATAGCCTCTGTCTACAGTTTGCAGAACCCAACGAGACACGTCTGGCAGAGAGGAGGTGCTGGGTTGTTCTTGGGGATGAGCAACGCTGAAACAGCTTTGTCCCTGTCGAAAGGATCCAATAGGGTGAGCCATAGGTGCCTCCCAGAGGAGACTAGAACAGCCATAGACCGGCCAACGGCCACAGCGGTCTCTTTTGTAGCCTTAAGAGCCGAATTCTTCTAGGTCTAGCTCTCGCAGCAGGTCAGCCTGATACGCCTTTAACACCACCATGGTGTGCAGGCATGCAGCGGCTTGACCTGCTGAGGCATAAGCCCTACCCACCAGCACCGAAGTGTTATGAAGGGGCTTGGTCGGCAGTGACAGGGTTTTAAGAGACGATGCCACATCCAGGGAAAGATAGCTAGGCAGCGTCTCTACAATCCGGGGCATTGACCCATAACCACAATATTTTAGTCCCACTACGTTGAAGTACAATGAGGATTTTAACTGAAGAGGTAGGCCAAATGTGGCTTAGCCCAAGACCTGGACACCTTCGTGTGCAGGTCTGAAAAGAAAGACAGACCCGGACATGGAGGTTGCGACATAGGTTGCAGAAAGCGCATTGTTGAGCTTACTGGATGGGACAGCTTTCTGCTCATCGGCCAGCCAAACTATTTCAAGTTTGTCATGGTCACAACCTCCCATAGCTCCTTGCTGGCAGATCGGAGGAAGAAAGGCGGAACTGAATGTTCTCATCGCAAGGGGAAGAAACCGCAGAAAACCGTGCTTTCAACTTTCGAGCGAGTGCTGAACCAGACAGGTGAAAAAGGGGAAAGGGACAAGCTCGTCTCAAATCCCTCTGCCTGGTCCATCTGCAAGCCCCCAGAACCATTGCACCAACATGAGTAGACATGTGAGCAGAATGTGTGCGGCACAATGAGCATGGCGCAGCTTGCACAGATTATGCACGGAATTTACGGAGAATATTCGCCAAATGAGCACTAAATATGGGCAGAATGTGCGCAAAATATATACAGAATGTGCATAGCCGGCTCCCTTGGGAAACGACCTAAAGTGCACAGGCTAATCGCTTGCTTATTCTTTTTTTCCCACTTTTTTTTACCACTTACCTAAAATTTGTAAGGGGACAAACACACACATAGAGTGCTTCATCTTTTGTTTTGTTTTTTATTTTCAAAATAAAAATAAATGAATTTTACACAGACCTTATTAACTCATAATGTAACTGGTCACAATATCCAGATATTAGGTGGTTTGATGCTAATAGCTTCAATGTGTGGATTTACATCTAGATGGCCGCAACTGTATAGTAAAACTGATATAATCATGAACTCTTCACAAACAGTTCACAAAGTGCTGTGTTGCAAGCTGGAGCTGCTATGCTGTTCATTAAGACAAACTAGAGTAACTGTACTATTCATAACTTAAAAACAGCTGCTAAAATGTCGAACTGTACACTAAAACTTAGTCCTGCAAAGTTTATTAAACTGAAGCTGTTGTTCACAAACACACTGCTGTATTTTTATGAACTGTTCACAAGCAGAAATCACTTGGCTGTTCATGAACTGTTTACAAACAAGCTGCTGTACTGTTCTTGAATTTTGCACCTTCAGAAGCTGCTGTACTGTTCATAAACTGTTCACAAGGAGAAGTTGCTGTGCTGTTCACAAACTGTTTCACAAACAAGCTGCTGTACTTTTCATGAATTCTTCACAGGCAGAAGCTGCTGTGCTGTTCATTAACTGTCCACAAGAAGAAGATGCTGTGCTGTTCACAAGCTGTTCATTAACAAGCTGCTTTACTGTTCATAGATCCTTACAGGCAGAATCTGCTGTACTGTTCATGAACTGTTCACGAAGAGACGTCGCTGTACTGTTTATGAACACAAGCAGAATCTGCTGTAAGGATCATGAACAGTTCACAAACAGAAGCTTCTGTATTGTTCATGAACTATTCACGAGAAAAAGCTGCTCTGCTGTTCATGAACTGTTCACAACCAGAAGCGTGTGTTTCATGTTTTGGTGCTACTGAGATTTTTTTGCCGGAGGAAGAACTTCGGTGCAAGTGTAAGAACGTTTTCGAAAGTACTGAAACATACTGTACAAACAAGAAGACACACTGTCACAAATTCTATACCACTACATACAACTAACCTGTACAAACGCATTTATCAAAACAATCGCTCGTCACTAAACCTAAAAAAAGACATGCTGCAAGCTAATTCTGACAAACGATCTATTTCCTATTACAAAAAGGTGTTGAGTTTAATTAATAACATTTCCGATTGTGTTAAGCTGCAGGAAACGTGTTGCTTTTGTTTGTTTATATTGTCTAAACAAAATGATGGGCCAGGCAGCGTGCATATCATTGTTCTGAGCAAAAGATGGCTAGCGGAGCGGAGACATAATTATCGCTCATGCATTACTGGCTTTTAATTCATTAGTCCTTCACAGCTTGTTTGCCATTTGCAGTTACATCCATTTCCCCCGAATGACACCTGAGATACAGCAAACATACACACACACAAAAAAAAAATCATTGTCTGTTATACAAAAGCTTCGGAGCTTTGCAGATCCCACTTGCTATCATCAGAACGACAGAATAACGTGTTTTGACAAACATCTAGGTCTGCCAGTAAAGCTTCATTATGTTTTGCCAGCATGTCCTCTGTCAAGACTGAGGTGAGGATTTTTATTTGCTACTTGTCTGTTTCCATTTTAAAATAACTCAGGAGAGCTTCACCTGTTTGGCCGAATTATGTTAAGTTTAGGACTGCTTTTTTTTTTTGTGGGAAATGTGTGGTCATTATTTTGTTACTTGACGTGTGAACTGTTTCTCCTCACTGCTCCATCAGAAGTGTTTTTTTTTCTAGATAGTATTAAAACGTATTACTTCAGCTCCTAATACGATTTCAGATTAAAAATATTAGTATCTAAATAAAACCAAACGGGGCCTTGTTTATCAAGATGGATATAGATACATTTATTCAAAAATTGTTTGCAGGAGCATACACACATTAAATGTTTGGAAAAATGCTTGTTCCCTGTAAGAGAAACAATGAAAGGCAGTGGAAGTGGTAGCTCAATGGTTAAAGCGTTGGCTTTCTAATCAGAGTTCAAATTCCAAAACACCACCAAGCTGCCACTGATGGGCCCTTAAGCAAGGCCCTTAACCCTCAATTGCTTCCTTTTAAGTCGCTCTAAAGAAGTCCTTCTGCCAAATGCGTTCAGGTTCGTTTTTTGTAATTTTTTCTATATACAAGTTGAAAACTTTAAAACAAAGGCATAAAAGTAGACAAGTAAACAGGGTCATTTTTAGCCTTTGCTTCACCCCATACAATACAAATCATTCGCAACGTTCCATAAAAAAGGTTAACCACATTTTATAATAATCATTGCAGAATTGCCTGAATACACCTAAGCATATAGTGTATATTAAACTTCAGCAGAAAAACAGGTAAATAAATGAAATGGTGGATGGCAGCAGCAAAGCAGGGGCGCTCACTGCCGCCCACCCAGCTGTTTTCACCCTAGGTGACCGCCTAGATTGCATATACCTGCTGCAAGTATGATTAGTTCGTCGATTCCAAAAAAATAACCCCACAAAAGTGTAAAGCGTTAGTTTGCATCTATGGCGATTGACACATTGCATTGATATAGAATTTGGTGCATGCTGAATAGTCATCATTTGGTCTGTTTATTGTTTTGTTTTTTAATTTTGCGAATGGCATTAAATAATAACCAGATCCATGCTTATATCAGCATGCATTATATAGACACCTGATCGTAAGATTTGTATGTGCTTTTTGAACATCCGATTCCACATTTAATCCGCATTTATAATAACCTTCAATATGTTCCAATCGATTTTTCAGGAGAAATGTAAATGGACTACCTTTACCTTTCTGGTATTAGGCAGATATTCTTATCCAGAGTGATATACAATTATCTCAGTTATACAGCTGAGTAGTTGAAGGTTAAAGGCTCAGGAGTGGGTGCTTGGATTTGAACTCATGGTCTTCCAATCAGAAGTCTAATCAAATGTCCAAAATTGTAACCACTAAGCAACCACGTCCCTGTTCACTTACCCAAGGTGGATTTTATAATGCATGTTGGAAATGGCTTTCAATGAGGACATGTTTTGTAGACTGTGATGTGTCTAAAGCTGCCATGTTTTTAGTTTGTGAAGTAAGTTGGGAAATGGCCTTTAAGGGGGTCATGTTTGTAGACTGTGATGTATGCTGGGGAAATGGATTCCTAGGTTGTCATGTATATAGGGTTTGATAAGGTTTGATAAGGTTTATATTAAGAAATTAGATTAGTTTTATGTTTATTGTCATATGCACAGTAAAGAAACGTTTCCCCCATACAATGAGATTTTTCCTTTGCTCTCCACAGTGAATGCCACAAAATTAATATAGGTATAAAATAGACAACAAAAGAATAACAAAGGTAAAGATATGTAAAAAACAGTTTTTAAAAGCAGCATATGAAAATATATACTGTAAACTGAACATATGTATGCAGAGTAAAATACAAAACCAGAGATATGTGTGCAATGATTGCATAGTGTGTGAAATCCTATGCAAAATCAACTGTGTATACCACAGTCCACAATAAATGTGCAAATTCTGCAATGTATGAGAAAGTCCACAATGAGTATGCAAGGCTGCAATGATTGTGCAAGTTCCACGATAAGTGTTTAAAATCAGTGTTGATAATCAAATACAAATAGTAGACCATGATTGTAAGGTCCTGTCAGCTTATTGGGAGTCTGATGGCAGTGGGAATGAAAGAGTTGTTCACCCTAGAAGTTCTGTATTTCTCATAACACTAGTGCTACCTTATCACACTGTGATGCAGTTGGTCAAGATGCTCTTAATAGTGCAGCTATAAAAGTTGGGAAGGAGCTTAGGAGACATACCAAACTTCCTCAGCTTCCTAAGAAAATACAGCCGCAGCTAAGCCCTCTTAACCAGCTTTGTAGTGTCCAAGTGAGGGCGTCACTATTGTAGACATAAATATTTCAAGTTGCTCACCTTCTCCACTTCAAACTCCCGAGTGAACAGTGGTCGACGAGGTCCTTTTCTCCTTCCTCATGTCCACTATTATTTATTTTGTCTTATCCTTGTCGAGGAAGAGGAAATGGCCTTCAAGGTGGCCTTGTTTGTAGTCTGTGATGTATGCGGGGTAAATTATTTCCAAAATGGCCATGTACAGTAAAACCCCATTGGACGAGCATAATTCGTTCGTGAATATTGCTCGTAGGTCCATTTGCTGGTATGTTCGAACTAGTTTTTCCTATAAGTGATTTAATCCGTTCCGAAACCTCGTTTGATCGCTTATTTCTGCACTTAAAAAGTATTTGTAGCCTATTTTAACAGACAAATACACCGCAAATTACCGTACGGTAAACATAATTTAACAATAATCCATGTGGTAGTGGTTGATTGCGAGTGTGAGATGCACACCACGTTTGTAACCTTCTTGGTATTAATGGTAATTCTATTTACTTTAATAGTTGCTCATCATTCACCTTGACTGTTAAATTCTGTAAAGCTGCTTTGAGACAATGTCTGTTGTGAAAAGCGCAATAGAAATAAACTTGACTTGACTTGACTACTTTCTTTTTCCCAGCACCATCACTGATTTTCTTGGGAGACATTTTTCAAGATTTCTAGTGAAATAAAACTATAACACTAAAAAAGTAACGTTTTTGCTCCACTGAACAACGAGAGCGACCGAGCGTTACGAGATGAACTAAGCGACTGATGCTACCCTCGGCCGAAAGCGGGGAACCCGGCAGCGTGGGTTTGCTCGTGCCTTCAAAATTTGCTCGCAAAATAGGGTACAATTTTGTAAGAAAGGTCGCTCGTATCTTCGTTTGCGCGTATGATTAGTTGCTCGTACAATATGGTTTTGCTGTATATAGTGTTTGAAGCATGTTAGGAAATGGCCTTCTATGATGTGTTTTGGGAAAATAGAAAGGAAAGTATCTAAGCAGTTTTGTTACAACTAGAGGTGCAGTCAATGTTTTAGTTATTTAGTTATGGGTAAGTGGTGGCTCACCGGTTACTACACTGCACTTTGGGTCAGCAGGCTGTGAGTTTAAATCCAAACCCTGGAAAGTGTCTGCCAAATATTGTAGGCAGATTTTCTTTTTTACAAACATTGTAAAATGGCAAACTGCACTTTCAATAATTCAAGTCAAGTTTATTTCTTTTTAACAACAGACATTGTCTTAAAGCAGCTTTACAGAATTTAACAATTAAGGTGAACGATGTGTATTTATCCCTGATGAGCAGCCATGGAGACTGTGGCAAGGAAAAACTCCCTTAGATGTTATGAGGAAGAAACCTTGAGAGGAACCAGACTCAAAAGGGAACTCATCCTCATTTGGGTGATATCAAGAGTGTGATTATAAATCTTAATTAATCTTTCTTTCGGCTTCTCCCATTAGGGGTCGCCACAGCGGACCATCTGCATGTTTGATTTGGCACATGTTTTTACGCTGGATGCCCTTCCTAACATAACCCTCCCCATTTATCTGGGCTTGGGACCGGCACTAAGGCTTGTGGAACCCTAATGGCTGGGGTAGGTTCCCTGACCAGGATCGAACCCGGGCTGTGGCGGTGAGAGCACCGCATCCTAACCACTAGACCACCAGGGAACCTACATAAATCTTAATTAATAATTAATCTAAAAATATCTAAAATCTTAATAATGGCATCAACCTCACCATAGACACTGGAGTTTAACATGAACAGCTTGTGCGTCATTACAGATGAATTGGCACAGTAGTCATGATAACCGATTCAACAGTGTGAAGTAAAAGACACCTTATTTCATACGTGTTGATGTGTGTGTGTGTGTGTGTGTGTGTGTGTGTGTGTGTGTGTGTGTGTGAGTGTGTGTGTGTGTGTGTGTGTGTGTGTGTGAGTGTGTGTGTGTGTGAGTGTGTGTGTGTTCCACTATTTGTTGTCCAGCTTAGTCAGAAATTGCTTCAGTTTTCAAGGGTTTTATTACCATAATACTTGTTAAAGCTCCGTTTTCAGTCACAGACCTTCAAGATGCGGAGGTACCAGAGTGAATGAATAAATTAGCATGGGTAATAATCGTCTGAGGGCTGTTTGAAGAGTTGGGCCAAAAAGAGGAGAGTCAAAGCCAAGGTCAAATCTGGTGAGAACAGTGGGACTGGGAGGCTGCAGCAAGGACTGCGTCCATGGGTGAGAGGAGACCTGCAGTACTGTATATATGGACACACACACACACACACACACACACACACACACACACACACACACACACACACACACACACACACAAACATACAAACATATATTTGGACATATATTTGTGATAGTGTGACTCTGCTTTTACGTCAGAACAAGAAGCAGAAACGAGGAAAAAGGGGAAAGATTGAAATGTAAGTGTTTTAATGGTACAGAATGAAGGTATTTAAAAACATGAGGGAGGAGAAGCTACCAGCTTCGAGGTCACTGCTGATCTACGCTTCAGCTTGTAACCATGGCAATAATTACAGACTATTGTAGCAATGCTGTAAGCAGAGGCAGCAGGGTCAGTGAAAGAGAGAGCGAGAGTGAAAAAGAGAGATGGTAAAAAGAGAAGGAGATAACAAGAAAGAGACTGAAGGAGGGAATGGCAGAGAAATGTATAGAAAAGGATGTACATATGGATGTGAGACAAGAGAAAGCACAAGAGAAGGAGAAAAGAGTGAAAGAAAGCGAGAAGTAAAAGCAACATTATGAGAGAAAGAGAAAGAGAGAGAGAGAAAGTGAAAAAAAAATGGAGAAAGAATGCCAAAGAGAGAAAGAAGGAATAAGAGATATCATGAGAATGATGAAAGAAAGATGAGATCTATCTATCTATCTATCTATCTATCTATCTATCTATCTATCTATCTATCTATCTATCTATCTATCTATCTATCTATCTATCTATCTATCCATCCATCCATCCATCCATCCATCCATCCATCCATCCATCCATCCATCCATCCGTTCTCCATCCGTTCTCCCTTCTTCATGTTCGTTCCTCCTGTGGTTGTACTCTTCAGGCTGCAGGCTTGCGTTGTCATGGAAACAGGAAGTCTTGGTCCTGTGTCCCCTCTCTGCGTGCAGATTGGATGCATCCACCGTCTGCTCTGCGGATCCTCTGGATCGTACCAGCACAAACAGGGGGGTTCGTCAGGATAATAGTGCATGCCTTAACGTAGGGGAGCTGTAGTGTGGCTGGCAGCGCCGTGAGCCAGAGCGTGAGCACTGTGAAGCCGTATGGATTGTACCTGTGTGATTTTTATTACTGATAACATCACCATGCGCTTCTAAAACAACACTGTTTGTTGATGGCACAGTGAATGAGAAATGCATGTTCACGTGTGTGTGTGTGTGTGCAGTTTGTTTCTTCTTCACATAGGTTCAAATAAGCACCAGTGCCAGCGTTTGGCATAACGTGGGCGGGTTAGAAGTCAACTCCACTAGTGCTTTTGTTCACTTCCATCTCAGTTCAGCCTGAAACCCTGCTGATGAAATGAAATCCAGCCGTGCAGTAATTGCATGGAAATGGGAGTGACCCTCGATTCAGAACAAATAGCATGCGTTCAGCTGTTTATAAAGACCAATCACATATTTAAAGAAGAGTAATGACTGTAATAATAGTGTGTTTATGTGTAAATGTGTGTGTGATAAAGCACCAACTGAGAATGGCACAGCCAAATATTATTTTCTTGAAGGGTGGGTATGGACATGCAAGCCTTCATAGATCAGGTTCCATTGCTTCTTTTGATTCGTGAAAGCACCTTGTTGATTTAGAGGTTTGAACGGAAGTGACTTGATTTATTTGATTACATTTTTTTATTTATCCGGAAAACCTTTTAGCTTTTAACCTTTGACTACTGGAAAGAAAGAAAGAAATCAGAGATCAAGGAAAGGGAGAAATGCTCTAAATGAATTTATGATTTTATCTTCCCAGAACTTGCTTTAAGGAGAAGTGGTAGTTCAATAGTTCCTTATTTATTTCTACTTGTTCTATGGTACAAATCTATAATGAAGGACTTATAAGACATTCATTTTTAACATTGTCTTAAAGCAGCCTTCCAGAAATAACAAGGTTATAAAGAGTGTATACTTTTGGTGCCTATACATTCGTTCCTTATACCTGTAAGTTTATCTCTAATATGTGAACCAGTGGCAATTATGGTGAGTTAAATCTCCCTGAGATAGCATAAGGAAGAAACCTTGAGAGGAACCAGATTAAAAAATGGAGCCAGTCCTTATCTGGGTGGCACCTAATGTCCATCCATAACCCTATTTCCATCATTGTTAAGGTGCGCTGTTCAGTGATTGGTGCTGAAATGCAGAACTGTTCATAGAAACTGTAATAATTACAGTCCAAATCCATCCTGAAAGTTCTTGAGTTGCTCAGTGACTTCATGGATCTTTAAGACATCTTGTCCACCAGGTTTGAAGTGTAACAGAACTACTTTGACCAATTGAGAAGATATAATAACGCTGAGGTTCACAGAAACACATTTGGCTTGGCATAGTTAAGGGGTGCATACGAAAGGAGACTATGCTGTATTGCTACTTTTAAAATATGGATATGGGTAATCTAATATATGCATTCGAGATTCAAGTCCACAATAAATCTGATTTGGTTACAGGATGCCAGAGAAGGTCTGACCTCATTACTTTGTAAATAAATATGTCCTGAAAGGTCGCTAGAGAAGTTAGATATTGTTGAAAATAAATATATAAATAATAGATGGAGATGGAGAGCTGGTATTTAAAATTATTCTTTTAGCACTTGACGGTTTCATGATGGGGAAAAACTTTCAGTGTTTGATTTTTTAGTATTCATACACATAGGTTGCAGTTTGTTAGGTGCTGGGAAAGAGGTGAACTTCATCTGTCTTGTGAACTCGCTTGCACTGGAGCACAGCACAGGAGCGTGTGAAGTGTTGCAGCTCTGTGATGATGGAGAGATTCCTGTGGTGGTAGTGGATGCGGTTAAACAAGTGTGTGTGTGTGTGTGTGTGTGTGTGTGTGTGTGTAGTGGGAGGGGATTCCTTACCATACACACCCCCGCCTCCCTTTCCCATCACCGTCCCCGTCCTCTCGTCCACCCCACCACCACCTTTCCTCCTCTCTCTCTCTCTCTCTCTCTCTCTCTCTCTCTCTCTCTCACTAGAATGAAACTCGGAGGAGACGACGGATTTTAGCGTTTTTCTTTTTTTTTTCTTCCCCCAAGCCGCACCTCTGGAGCCGCGCAGCCGCGCCGCCGCCGCCGCCGCCGTGCGCGTGTGGCTGCTCCGCGAAGGTGCCGGCGGTGTTCGCGCCCACCCAACTTGGCGACGTCGGGGTTTTTTTCGACGTGAGATCTCGCGGATTTTTTTTCCCCCCCTTAGTAATTCCTTCCTCGAGGCGGACGGTCGGAGAGGCGTTAAGGAGGCTGCGGCGCGCGTCTTAAGCGTCGCGCAAGCGTCGGGAGGATGCCGCAGTCGGGGACGTGCGGGCGCCTGCACCTTCCTCTTTCCTTTTTTCTTGAGCGTGCGTTTCTTTTCTTTTTTCTAAACACCGGCATTTGCAAAATTAAATAAATTAATAAATAAATACAAATTACTAAAAAGATCACCGCTGCAGGATGGGCACCGCGCGTTGCGCACCGATCACCGGTTTGTGCGTAATGGAGTGACTGGGAGGAAAAAGATCTTCAATTTTTAAGTCAAACACATGACCAACATCTTGAAATTGTAATTTAAATTTTTTCAAATAGTTCAAAGCCTGTAATTTATTGGATACAAAATGATGATAGCGTTTAGCTTGACATCGATACAACACCGGGATCCGAAAAGAGCAAGAAAAGTCACGGATGCGCGAGCCGGACGAGGGAGGTGTGTGTATCTGTGTGTAAAATCAGTGAGTGGACCTGCAGTCAGAACAGGGACAGATAAAGGACAGAAAAACGGCTTTGCTTGAGAGACCTGAGAGTGAGAAAGACATCAACATGCATTGTATTGTATTGCATTGCAGAAGGACTGGTCATCATTTTTAAGTACTTTTTAAGGTCTTTTAATTTTTTTTTTTAATCTTCAGATGCTGCATGAAATATTTACACCTTCCTAATAGAAGATAAGAGCAAGACTGATGAATAAATAATTTAACTGCACTCACTTATTTTAATTGCTGATGATACTAGAATAGGAGACCAGTAGGAATCAGTGAACTCCACCAACTAGGCCTTCTACAGATCAACTACCTAAAATTACCTCTCCCCTTCACACACTCGCGACTGTCGGAAAGTCCTAATCCTAAAGTATTTTCGGAAAGATTTGGTCTAAAAAGGCACCATGGCGGTAGAGTGAAGATCCAGCTGGACGGTAATGACGCCAAACTCATGAGACTATTTGTGTGGTGTGGGTTCAGGACCTGCATTTGTTTATTTGGTGTTTTTATTTTCTTTACCTAATCCGTGTAAATGATGCATGGAATTGAGGGAGCGCAGTGATGGATGTCTTAAAGTGGGACACTCTTTGGAAAGACTGGTTGATGCCTTGTACCGCCACCTTGTAGACGTTTCTGTCTGAGTTCCACAGACTTACACTCAAAAACCAAGACAGAAGGACTAAGTGAAGAGAAGGTCTGCAAGTCTGACGCCTCCTCTTTCATTGGTAAGCCACCCATGCCATGTTTTTTATTCATTTTCCGAAAGTCAAGACGTTATATAGGATAATAGGTTTTGGGAAGGGTGTAGGAAAGGTATACATATCTGTCTCTGTGGTATAAAGGGTGGGCACTGCATGGGATACATTTGTGCTGAAACAAGCAGCTTTCTCAATGTACTGTGGAAGCAGCAAATGATTTAGTTTTGTGATGACTGAGCTAAATTTTCCAGAAATCATCAAGATTGCAACAATCAATCCAACTGGGGAATACATCTATACAGACTTCCAGAATATGTGGTGCCAGAGTTCCAGAATCAATGCAGCCCGAGTTCCACAGTCAGTCCAGCTATCTCTCTAGAGTTCTTGAATTTAACCAGGTAGAGTTATGAATCATTCAAGCTATAGGTATCTGGAAATAAAGAAGCTACTATTTTACAATCAATCCAGCTAAAATTCTAGATTAGATATTTTTAGGATTAGTCCAGCTAGAGTTCCAGTATAAAACCAGAGAGCCTTATATAATTAGTGCAGTCCTGGTTCTAGAGTTCTAGGATTTATTCAGTTAGTTTTTTTGAATCAGTCAAGCTATAGGTTTTTGAAAGTAATTAAGATATTCTTTCAGAATGAATCCAGCTGGAGTTCCAGAATTAGTTTAGCTACAGAGTTTCAGGATTAATCCAACTAGTATTCTTGAATCAGTGCAGCTAAAGTTCCACAATCAGTCCAGCTATGGTTCCAGAATCAATCGATCTAGATTGGTAGGATTTTTCCAGCTAGTGTTTATAAATAATTTGAGCTATAGGTTTCTGGAACTAGTCAAGCTACCTTTTTAGAATTAATCCAGCTGAGGTTTTAGAGCCAATCCAGCTAGAGTTCTAGAATCAGTCCAGTTATTGTTTTAGGATAAATCCAAATAGTATTCTAGAATCAATGCAGCTAGAGTTACACGATCAGTCCAAATTCGGTTACAGAATCAGATTTGAGACTTGTTGTGAGGGCATTATCCATTCAGCTGGAGATCCAACTGCCTAGGATTGGTTTAACGTTGTATTTTCTTTGGCGTTAGCACTTTAATTTAATTTAATTTAATAGTACAAATGAAAACGTTTCAGTGTGCTCGGGTAAAATATAATGGAAAGCGTTTGTTGAACACTGGCGTCTAAACAGAACAACCCGAGAGTCTTAACTTTCATCCTGTAATATTGTTCATATTGTATTGAATTCATTATGAAAGGGCACTAGGGACTTCACAGTGTAGCTTCTTGGCAGAACACAATATTATCTTCTCATAAACCCGATCCTGTTATAATGAAGTTTGAGTTCTATTGGTGAAATAAGAAGAGCTTAAGGGACTGATGAGACAGTGGCATGATTGGTATTTTGTGGCACGGCAATCAAACTGCAGTTCAGATAAACCTTTAAAAAAAAAATGGAGACGCTAAATATCAAAATGGGTTCCTAATGCAGGAGTAGGAAGCCCTCTCTGTTAATATTAGTCCAATCATTGGAGGTGTTCTGAAGGTTGTCTTAATAATCATTAAATTAATAATATTAACATAATTCAATAACTTGGTAGTATTTATTTTATTTTATTACAACAAATTGATAGATATATTTAAAAAAATTTTGAGCAACAGGAGAAGTTTTGGAGTCCATGCTCAGACTCATTTTATAATGTTGGTTTAAAATTGGTTTCTATGGTTGCAGTAATGGTAGTCCTTCATGTGTGTTCCCATAACCTCTAGCTAAATGTGAACTGGACAGCTGAGACCATGAAGTGCTGTTAGAGAGTGACCTTCTGACTAAATAATAATGCTTATTTTACTTTTGAAAAGACCAAGTAGATTGAAACATCATTTAAAAATGCGTTTGAACGAAGTCTGTACCAGTGATGAATCCTGGCTGTTAAATCATTATTGAAATCCGTTCAAATTTTTTTTAAATCTTTGCTATTATTACAGCTAATTCTTGTTTGAGACACTGAATGAAAGTGCACACTAATAACACCCACGGGCGTCTCTTAATTTAGCCGCGTTCGTCACTGCAGAGGATACTTTTTAAGGCGTTTGCGCAATATCACCTTGAAATAATGAGCGAGCTGTGCTGTAACGCTTCACTGTGTCAGAGGGTGAAGAATGCTTCGTGTTGAGCTCTCGGCCTTTTGAGAATAATGCACGTTTTTGTTGTTGTTTTCATTTTCCTCACAGAGTTTAAGCAATTGTCAGGATCAAGGACGGGTTAAGAGTGTCAGATTGACTAGAAAACATGACTGTCTTGAGTCATTCCATCTGTTTTAGGACGAATTCATGTATATTTTCAAGTGGTGATTTGCATGAGGTGCCGCATTTAGTCCAGTATAAGAAACACATGTACAGTACATTTACATGAATAGCGTATTTTTTTTTTAACCGAGTGGCTGGGATTTAAACTTACAACTATCTGAGCCAAAATCCAATGCCTTTACCACTTCGCTATCAATTAATTCATTCTAGTATTATAATATCGAATTAAGAAAACTTGCACAACCAATTCCTTGATTTAACATAACAATAGTTACATTCCTCATGGTATCGACGTGTCCATTTTCTGACCTCAGCAACTGTTAACCTATTTGAAAAATATGGCAAATAATCCTCAGTTCAATTCAGTTTTATTTCTATAGCGCAGTTTTTTCCCCCTAAAGCAGCTTTACAGAAATAAACAGATTTCCAATATATATATAAAATATTTCAATTAGTTTCTCAGTTCATCCCTAGTGAGCGAGCCAGTGGCGAGAGTGGCAAAGAAAAATTCCCTGAGACAATATGAGGATGAAACCTTGAGAGAAACCAGACCCTTGAGGAAACCCATCTTCAGCTGGATGACCCCAAATGTCCATTCATTATAGTTCCATCATTGTGTCAACTGTTCTCTGATGGAGCCTCAAGTAGAAAAACTGTTCATGGTATTTGTAACCCTAAGCCATTGTAACAGACTGTTTCTTTTAATTACAGTCCAAATCCATCTTCATGGTTCTTGAGTTTAACCTCCACAGGAACCTCATGAATCTTTAAACCGTTCATGTGGAGAACATCCTCAGCAGGAGCGAGTGGTCTCCAATTGGAAAGGACTTAATCCAGAGGTAGGGCGTCAGGATGAATAAGTCAAAAAGAAGGAAGGGATCAGAGAAAAAGAAAAATACAATGAGTTTTCACTTCCTTTAACTCCTTATATTATGAAGAGTTATGGATATTGACTTCTTCATCAGGTCTTTTGTTAATCACAGTGACACCCTCGGTGTCAGGAAAAGAAGCTTGATTTAACATTGTGATTATAAAATGTACATGTTTCAACCTCCCAAACTTCCAGCAACCACTAGAGTTTTGACATTTCCTGCCTCTTTCAACTCAACCACCTGCATGTCTTCCCTCACCACATCCATAAACCTCCTTCTTGGTCTTCCTCTTTTCACCCTACCTGGCAGCTCCATCCTCAGCATTCTCCTACCGATATACCCCATGTCCATCCTCTGCACATGTCCAAACTATCTCAAGCTCGCCTCCCTCACCTTGTCTTCAAAACGTCCTACATGCGCTGTCCTTCTAATAAACTAATTTCTAATCCTGTCCATCGTCGTCACTCACAACAAAAACCCCAACATCTTCAGCTCTGCTACCTCCAGCTCCACCTCCTGTCTTTTACTCAATGCCACTGTCTCTAATCCATACAACATCACAGGTCTCACCACAGTCCTATAAACGTTCCCTTTCACTCTCACAGATACTCTTCTATCACAAATCACTCCTGCTATCACTCTTCTCCATCTACTCCACCCTGCCTGCACTCTTTTTTCTTCACTTCACTAACACACTCTAAATTACTTATTTTATTTTACTTTGATATTCACCTTAATGTTTCTCTGAGCAACTGCAGTCCAAAAATTTGCTTATAGAATTATTATAACATTTCGGATTCTGATCCATGAATCTTTGCCTTCAGATCAGAGATTCCCAGACTAGGGCCCAACTTTTGATTTGGCCCACAATCCCATATCTGAGGTTAAAAGTGTACTTTATACTTGTCACATTACAGCATAGTAAAATACTTTTTTCGGATATCCCAGCGTTGTAAGGACGCTTGGGTCAGAGCCTTGCTCAAGGGCTCAAAAGTGGCAACTTAGCGATACCAAGGCTTGAACCAAGCTGCTACTCTTGGGGGGAAAATACAGATGTGGATTGGATTGCTTCTCATTGTACTTTAGCTTTTATTTAGCTAGAACTTTGAAACTAAAACTGCATTAGTTAAGCAGTTTTTCTTTCGTTTAACATTAAATCATAAATAAGAGGAACTGTGGCCCTCTTAATATATTGTTTGGTACAGTCCAATATTTATTTTTGCCCCAAGGTTTTCAATAAAGTTTGATTTTTGGCTCTTTATGGGACAAATTTGGGCTTTTCTGCTTTTGCTGAAGTGTAGATTTTGTAACAGAGGTGGAAATAATCAGAACCCATTGCGATGAAAGCTCCATTTATTACTGAGACAGTTAGTAGCCTATAAATATCATTTCAGCTTGTATTTTGATAGTGGAAAGTTATAAATCAAAATCTCTATGGCTCGAGTAAATAGTCAGAACATCAACGCAAACATCTGAATAATGAGCCGAATGTTTGAGACGTGTAATGAAATAAATCTGTTGTAAGGGGCTCTATGGAATTATTCACAGCTAACATGGTCCTTGACTATATAAAAAAAAGATTGAAAACCATTTACCATAATATAATAAATCCATATACATATAGGGTAGTAGTTATCATAAAGGTTGTGGTAGTAGTAGACCGATGTGTAAGAAATGACCCCGAGTGCAGAGGGGACCTGGCATCACTGACTGCCTAACACTGTTCCAGCTGCCTTGACAGCATCTCAGAATACTGTGTTGTTGTCATCTTTTTTATTTATTCATTCTCCACCTACTCATTCATTCTCTCTCTGTCTTTTCTCCTCTTCTCTGCCCACTCACTCCGTCCGGTCACTCTTCACCCTGCCTTTCCTTATTCAGCCACCCACCTGCTGTCCTTACATAGCATTTCCTATGTACACTTCCGGTAACTTTTTCAAGCTGACCAGTTTATTCCTGATGCCCTGTAAATGCTAATGAGAGTTCTATAAATGGCAGCAAATGGCTGAGTAGTTACCTCAGGCACTCCCGGTGCACACTTGTAGGCAGCAAGGTAAATGAGAACACAGGAGGTGAGCTTTGGAAAGCAGTGCTTGATTTTCAGCCAATTTGTTAAGCAAACAAAATTGCATGAAAAGAAACAAAACAAGTTACATTACATTCATATTATTTTGCAGATGCCCTTATTTCAGAGCGATTTACATTTATCTCATGCATACAACAGTATCTATGGGGTTAAGAGGCCTGCTCAGGGGCCTAGGACGTTGGTGTAATCCAAGCTTGGTGTATCTGAGATTTGAACTGGTGACTTTCAGATCCAAAGTCAAACACCTTAACCACTAAGCTACCACCACCACGTTTTCCCTCGCTTGTTTGTGTGTTTGTAGTCAACTTCACCAGCTTTGGTGCTTTTTTGCAGGATCATAAGTCAGTCCCAACAAGAAGTTCATTTTACAGGGGTATATACAGGGGTAACAACTCACTCTCTACCTACATATTCTCTTCCATTTCTGATCATACTTATCCAGGGGATGGGGTAGATAAGTGGTTTTGATCAGAGGTAGACTGCTAATGGGTTTTACCCATAGCTAATTTGAATTTTAACTGCCGAAAAACTGATTAAACCTACGATAGTAAAAAAGTAATGAACTTTATTACAAAAATGAGGACGGGTTCCCCTTTTGAGTCTGGTTCCTCTCAAGGTTTCTTCCTCATAACATCTAAGGGAGTTTGTCCTTGCCACAGTCGCCATGGCTCCTCATCAGGGATAAATGCACACCATTCACCTTAACTGTTGATTTCTGTAAAGCTGCTTTGAGACAATGGCTGTTGTGAAAAGCGCTATACAAATAAACTTGACTTGACTTGACTTGACATATCCAACAATAAACTATTGGTGCAGATTAATCAGTCGATCTCTAATTTAGATGTTGACCTACCGATTGGAAGATCAGTTCCATCCTAGTTCAAATAAGTACTTAAGTCTGGTGCTTTCATTTCCCAGGCTCAGGAACTTCCCAATTCTGGGCCCTTGAGCACTTATTCTTCACCTTCTCAGTTGTATAGTCTGGAAACACTCTGGAAAAGTACAGTCTGGAAAAGTGCATCTGCCAAATGCCATGAATGTAAATGTTTTTGGAAACTGCCTTGACACTTACCGTGTAACACCATGGCGAAACAGCCTCCTGTCTACCACTCAAAGTTACTTCAATCACACAGAAATAAACTCACCACCACAAGACAGTTAGAATTGTTCAAAGCAACCAATTTGAAGACACGTAGGTGCACTTTCAAGCACAAACACTGTTTTTGTAATGATTATATAGGAAAAATTGCTTCATTAATAATTAGGCAAGCTTTATGGCACCACTGAAAAGGACACAATGCAGCTAGAGTTTAGGCTTTTACTGTATATAGTGCCGCATAATGCGCCTAGTTTACTTTAATGTGACGCTTAAGGTTAAGGTTAAGTCAGCCAATTAAGTGCTACATGACATGAATTCCTGTTTAATTGAATGACTTACTAAAGTGTGTAATGATTTAATGACTCTCTAAGGCAAAAGCTGTGCTCATCAGTTTGGGCATGAGTGTGGAGAGTGGCAGATAGTGATAATCCAGGAGTCCAATATCGTCCTGTGAAAAAAATTGAATATAAAATGATCCTTTATTTCCTCCAAATTGTTTTCATTAATGATTAAAGCTTTGAAGCCTTTATTCACTTATTCAGAACAAAAAGAATACTTTTAGTTTAGTTTTACTCCACATACAAATTAAATGTACATCTTAAAATTATTAACTAAGCGTTTTTTCTTTATTATACATCAGAGCACAAGAGGTTTAAGGGCCATGCTTAAGGGCCCAGCTGTGGTGATAGGGATTTAAAACTCATGACCTTCCAATACGAGGTGCAACATCTTAACCACTGAGCAACCATTTCCCATTAAAGAAAGAAAGAGCAAACAATTACTTGAGCTCAGGTGCATGCAGCGTTACTCATTAATCTTCATTAGTATGCCAAAGAAAAAACACAAAATGTATTTAAGAACGGGGAACTATGTAGCAAGCACTACAGAACTGAAGGGTTATATAAATAACCAAATTTGAAAAAAGTCTTTGCATCGCATCCAGGGTTTATTTACTCTTGTTGTTTGTCGGTCGAAATCTTCAGAACACATCACTCTTCTGCAGCTCGTCCTTTGGCCCAGTTTGTGCCTCGCGGCTCCGTTTAACAGCTTGCGACCCAAAATATAGGGATTTCGATTCACTTTCTGCGATTCAGAGTCGAAACTGCTTTCTCACTGCGAGGAAACCTGTGCAAGAGTTCGACTGGAAACAAACCAGAAGTCAATTCAAACAGACTAAATGTTGCATATGCGAAAGCTTCCTTTAACCTATTTTGGCAAAAATAAAAACCAGAAAAAGAGAAAAAAAAAAGAACTATTGGATTTGCCTTCAGCACTTTAAATCATTCAGCAGTCATCTTCTAACATTTATAGTGAATGCCAAGTAATGACATATTAGATTTTTTTTTTCTTTTAGAATATTCAGGATTAACACCATGGCCACACTATGATGGAATTGTATCTAATACTACTGCTAGTGTATTCTTCATTAAACATTAATGATTTAGATTGACAGTATGGGTTATAAAGTCCAACACAGATTTTTGTGAAGTCAAATCCCTGAGGCTTGATTCCTCATGCACTGTTTGAGTGTTTGCAAAAAAATATTGTATATTAGTTTGTTTATCATAATGCTTATCAGAGCAAACACTGTCATGTTATGTCTAAGTGCTTGCTTTAGTCATGCTTAATGTGGTGTGGAAGACAAGAGTATCATACTACAACCTAGAAAACAACATAAAAACACATAAAACTTAAAAAGGATACATTCAAGATTCACACACACACACACACACACACACACACACACACACACACACACACACACACACAAGCATATATATATATAGATAGATAGATGGATGGATGGATGGATGGATGGATGGATGGATGGATGGATGGATGGATAGATAGATAGATAGATAGATAGATAGATAGATAGATAGATAGATAGATAGATAGATAGATAGATAGATAGATAGATAGATTCCCACCTGTACACATTTATGTATCACTCTGAACTCACAACTCAAACAGATCTGAAACAGAGCTGAACATTTCGATGCAATTGTCAATGTCAAGATGGAAAAAAATTAAGTTTCGAACATTTACTGAAATTGCCCTGCTACTGTTTGGAATAAATGCTCTAGAAATTGTACAATTTTCCCATCAAACATGACTGGAGCCTCCAAACAAAGCTCTAAGCAAGTTTCACCCAGAGCAATCAAAAGTCCCTGATAACATTAGTGGATGGGCTTCTGGGAATTTGGGGAGTTCATTCCTAATTTATTCGTAATATTGCTCCAAAACTCGTAGCTTAAATTACTGCGATTTATTTGGTTGGACAGCCATCATTTCATTACTGTGGTAAACAGAAAAGCATCTCAGAACGCACAGAATGTAAAACTATAAGTTTAATGAGCTACAACAGAAGAAAACAGGTTCAACTCAAGAATAGTGATGAGAAGATCAGATCGTTTTAGTGACTTGCTTCTTTAAATTTCATTCAGTTTATTTTGATGAACAAATCTTTTTTTTTTTTTTTTTTGTCATTTAGTTTATTTCATTCCATTGTTTAAAAATAAGATAAAATTTACAAGAAGCAGATTCCACAACACGTCTCTGAATTTTGACGATAGTTCCAGTAATTTATATATGTTTATATAACTTCATAACATATATGGGAGCCATGTGACAAAAGAACGACCAGAAGACTAATGAGACGAACCACTCATTTCATGAGTCACATGATCAAATCCGACTCGGATTAGCGTTGAGAGGTAAACCACTCTATTCTGTTTTCTTTACATAACGTACAAAGATTTTGCTACGCTTTGCTCATGCGCATCCAGTGGGAAATGAACGAATCACTCTTTGAGACGACTCGTTCTTCTGAGTCACATTAAAGAATCGTTCACGAAACAGGATTTTGAGGGGGAAGTTGGGGGGGAAAGACCAGGTGACATTTTTGCTAATCTTTTACTGTCCAGATTCAGTGAGGCTGTGCCTAGAAATGCAAAGCGTGTCAGGGATATTTAGCATGTCCAGCGAGTGAGACAATGAATATCCATGTATAGTGGTACTAAATGTCATTTCCACAACACTGGAATTGCAGTGATGCAGATACAAAATAGAGGTCTTACTCATTGTTCATTTGTTTCCTCAATAAAGAAACTGAAGCCATCTGGTCATGTCTTTCTGCTTAGTTCAAAAGATTGTTGAGAATTTTTTTTTTGGGGGGGCTCAGTTTTCCCAACCCTTAGGATATCTGATATATAATTCATTTATGATCTTTAGGAAGCCCACACAGCTGTGTGTGAGAGCCAGATCCTGCTGTCATGTAGTCATCCTGCCTGACATAAAACCATTGTAGGCTTGTTCTTTGCCTCGATGTATATTACGTTAGCATATTATTAGCCTATGGAAGTGATGGTTCTAAAATATCGTTCGGTTTAACAGTTCGATCCTGTTCGTTTATCATTACTCTGTTCATCACACGCTTTCTCTTCTGTCTCTCCATATTGTGGAAGGAATCTAACAGCTTCTCTTTTCTATCCTTCCCCGAGAGACCTGTTGCGCAGTGACGCTCGTCCTGAATGCTCAGGGTTATTGTATTGCTTATACTGATATTGTACACCCACCCTGAAAACCGGTCCACATTTCTGTCGTTCACTCACTCGTTCGCTCTCTCGCTCGATTGCTCTCTCTCTTTCTTTTTCCTCCCTCCTTCCTCTGTGTTGATGCACATAGCAGAGCAGGCTTGGCTTGGAGCTATTCCCACCCACATGCGCACACACACACACACACACACACACACACACACACACACACACACACACACACACACTTTTCTTCTTTCTCTCTCTCTCTCTCTCTCTCTCTCTCTCTCTCTCTCTCTCTCCAGCTTGTCCTCACATTTACATCCTGAACTAAGGTGTGTGCATCAGTTTTGTGTGTTTTGTGTGTGTGTGTGTGTGTGTGTGTGTGTGTGGATGCATGGCATCAGCACAACGCAGTTAAACAAAGTGATGTGCAATTTGCAATCAGAAGCTTCCACAGCCCCAGCCGACATTCAGCATGAAATAATATTCCCCCACCTGCCTGTGTGTGTGTGTGTGTGTGTGTGTGTGTGTGTGTGTGTGTGTGTGTGTGTGTGTGTGTGAGAGAGAGAGTGAGGGTGTGAGTGTGCTTTATGAACAATTAAAGTGTTAAGTGTTTGTTATGAGAAACATTAGTAGCCTGCCATGTGACTCCCTCTCCCTGATTTATTCCCAGCCAGTGTTCAGTCACTAGCTACAATGTGGAAGGACATTAATACATGTCTTTCTTCAAAAGACTCAAAGCCATTTGTTGCATTTTTTAAACTAACCCTCATGCATCATCGTAGCTCTGCGGAGTACAGTGCAATATGCTTAATTAGGTTTCTGGCTCACAGCTCTGGGGTCCCTGGTTCCATCCTGAGCTCAGGTTACTGCCTGGCCAGAGTTGCACTTGTGCCTCATGTGTTAATGTGGGTTTACTCTGGGTTTACTGGTTTCCCTCCAAAAACATGCTATGTGGATTAGAAACGCTGGAATCTAATCAAGAGTTTATTCCTATCTTGTGCTTAGTATTCCCTGAATTACCTGTTTGATTGATCAGGATCGTTTTAATCACTGGATTAAGGAAATTACCAAGAGCAGTTCCAACCACAATCATGGATCTCTGAGCAAAAGAGTCTATCTATCTATCTATCTATCTATCTATCTATCTATCTATCTATCTATCTATCTATCTATCTATCTATCTATCTATCTATCTATCTTTCTATCTTTCTATCAGTATACTGATACTACATTGTGTATACATTTTCTAATTATAATCCATTCATTCAGTCAGGGTTAATGGTTGACGCAGATCTTATTCCAGGAACACTGGGTGTGAGGTGGGAATACACCCTGGACCGGACACAATTACGCTCGCATTCACACCTAGGACTAATTTAGAATAGTTTCAACTATCGCCATGTTTTTTTTTGGAGGCAGGAGGAACATGGAGAAATTCAACACGGACATTGAAAGAATGTGCAAAACTCCACACCGGCTGTTAACCAAGATCAGGAGCGAGCTGGTGGGCTGGAACTATGATGCAACAATGCTACTGGGTGCACCACCATGGAGCAGATCTGTCCAGATGTTCGGATAGAGCATTTGGCAACGTTTGGGAGACATTGGGTGCAACTTTTCTGTCCAGAATAAGATCTCTGAGAAGACAGCTGGCCTTAAATCACTTCAGTTTTGTTTTGATGGTGCTGTTAGAAATAACCAGCTTTACAGAAATAACATGTGGCAAAAGTATTGGGACACCTGCCCTTTCAAGCCATATATGATTCTTCCCCAAACTGTTACCACAAAATTGGAGGCACACAATAATATTGTATGTCTTTGAATGTGATAGTGTTACATTTTTTTTTTAATTGACCTAAGGTACCCAAACCTGTTCCTGTATGAAATGCGTCTATGCGTAAAGTCAGCTCCATGAAGAGAAATCCATTACATGGGTTGGATTGGAAGATCTCCTGCTATAGAGCTCTAACCCTATTGAACACCTTTAGGATAACACACACATCACCTTCATCAGTACCTGACTTTACTAACAACCTTGTGGCTGTATGAATCTTCACAAATCTAAACCAGCACACATCTAGTGGAGCACCTTTTTAGAAAAGTGGAAGTTATTGTAAGAGCAAATGGAGACTAAATGTGGAATGGGATGCTAAAAAAGCACATACCAATAATATCTGCAATGATGAGGGAGCCTTGAGAGGAAATTCCAGACCCATCCTACTGTATATCTGGGTTTAACTCGATATCTATTCATAATAGTTTCAACACTGTATAGGCATCTGTCTATATACTTCACTTTTACTACCTTCTGAATGGGAATGATCCAAAAAAAAAATCTAACACATCAGTTGTGATGTGTATATACCATGGTATTTGGAAGTGTAAGATAATGATATCTGGCTCAGTGATTATCTTGATGTATCGTCTACCTGAATTGCGGCACTTCCCTAATGATCCCCGAAGCACAGCTCCCATAGGCCTGGTTTAATCACCATGAAATGTGTTAACATTGAAAACCTGCCGATCGATACGTCTCTCTCATAATCGACCATGCAATTAAGACACGCTCGGCTTTCATCTTATCCTGGGAAGAAACCTCTCCTCTACAATTTAGATTTTTTTCGAGCCTCTTCACTGAGGAAGAAGAAGTTTTGTCTGTGTCGCCTGGGCAGATCACGACACCATTCGGTGAATTTAAATCTCTCTCGGGGAGAAGTTTTCTACATTTCTTTGATTCCTTTGCAGCGCATTTCACAAGCGATCCGTCTGTTCTCCTGCTGGTTATTTACCACCCACCTAGCTGCAGTTTTTGTATTTTATTTAAATCTTTTTTTATATGAAGCACTTAGAGAATATTTTTGTAGTATATGAACTGATCTTGATTAGTATTTGGTTTATTGGTGGCTTGGACTTGGACTGTTTGTTTATTATGAAGTCTAATCACATGTCTGTAATAAAATAAAAAAAATTTTAATGGTAGAATCTATTTCTGGAACTTTTTCTTAAAATATAGAATAATAGCTAGATTCAGTAAATGTTTTCTAATTAGGGTTTTGGATTAGATGCCACTTCATTGCAGGGCTCCTTATAGATACCTTTACTTGCACATTCACTTACCTTGAATGAGTGTGTGTTCAATACAAAATCCCCAAACTGCAAACTAGCAAATGTTTTATTTTTGGCAGAAATAAAAGCCACCTGAAAAACACTTAAAGGAAAAACTCAGGGAGAAGGTTTATTTAGAGTAGTAGCATAGTCTACCATTAACTGCCATCATTGCTGTTTTTATCTTTCACCCAAGCTGCAACCTGTTTGGTAGAACGATTTATAAAGAATAAGAAATTCAATGGAAAAACACCAGATTTATTATAAGCACTGATGAAAAACCTGCTGAAGTATGACTGTCCTGTGGTTCTGTGTGATTGCATTCAATCTAAAACATTTCTTTTTTAATATATTATGGTAATTTTTAATCAGCTATGAATAAATGAATGAATGAATTGGCAAGTACACTCAATGTACTGGAAATGTTGTCTATCAGACAATACATGGTTTACTTATGTATATAGATGACTCTAAGTTCCACTGTTTATCTATCAGTTCATCCATCTATGTTTCCATCCATCCATCCATCCATCCATCCATCCATCCATCCATCCATCCATCCATCCATCCATCTCTTATTAGAAATTTAGCTTAGCAATATACAATTTTTGCAATACAAAATAAAGAGAAATAAATCCATCCCCAACTAGGCAATGAAACATACTGTAATGCTATGATATAATCACAGATATTTCTATTTCCTATTGTGTGTGTGTGTGTGTGTGTGTGTGTGTGTGTGTGTGTGTGTGTGTGTTTGCTGTTAAATGTTTCTGTGCCGTGATCCCCCTGTTGGCTCTGTTTGTCAAAATCTTTCACTTCTGAAATGGAGGCTGTAACCATGGTGATCCTACAAAGAGTTGGAAAAACTATACTGGTTAGTGGGCAAGAGAATGAGAGAGAAAAAAAAGAGAGAAAGCGAGAGAGAGAGAGAGAGAATGCGAGTGCTCTATTGTGCTATCTTGTGATTACACACACTTGCCTTGACATCGAAGATCTTCCTCGAGATTTGCCTTCACAAAGCTTTTTTTTTCATGCAAATTTCAATCATTTTCATTTTTGTTGGTGCTGGAAGTGTCCTATTCTCCTCCTTCATCACTGTCCCCTAAAACAACTCTCTCTCTCTTACATGAGAATCTTTCCTAGTCAAGGTGCAGTTTTCAGCTTTTTTTTTTTTAGAGCTCTTAGCTCCCTCTCAGGTGATCGCCATAGATATAAAATAATAACAGACCTTTCATTCAGGCACAATCAAACAAATCCATGAGGTGACGTTTGTCTGATGAGCAGTTTTGCCCTGGCTGGCTGATTTCTGGGCGGGAAAATGATAATTAAAATGACTTAGAAAGATGCTTTAATATAGTGAATTGCAGTGGTTATAAATCATATGCATCTCAAACACACTCGGCGCTGTTGAAATATTGTAATGCAATAAATGTGCATATTTAAATGCTGTTTGCAAAATCATTCACTTCTACAAATGTTTTCCTTCAGCAAAACTTTATTGAGCTCATGTTTATAAATGGCAGTAAGTCCCATTGTATATCCATTCCTCTATTCATCCATCAGTTAATTTATCTATCCATTAATTTATTCATCCATCCATCCATCCATCCATCCATCCATCCATCCATCCATTTATGCATCCATCCATCAATTCATCCACTTGTTTAGCCAACTATAATCCATTTATCTATTTTTTTTACTCATCTATCTATCAATTTTTCCTCCATCCCTCAATCAATACATCCATTGATTTATCCACATATCTTTTTTTAATTAATTAATTTATTCATCTATAATTCCATCCATCCATTCATACATCTATCCATCATTCTTCTACCCAACCATTTATTAATTTGTTCATTCATCCATCCACCAATTATTCAATCATTCATCCATTCATTGATCCATCTATCCATACATGTATTGGTTTATTCACCCATTCCCCATCAATTCATTTATTCACCCATTTAACTATTCATCTGTTCATTAACCCTTCCATCAATGTGTTTATTCGTCTATCTATTCATTTATCTACATACATTTGTACATCCATCCACCTATTTATCTTTTTATTTATTCAAATATTTATCACTTTATTCAACCATTTATTTATTCATGCATCAACACATATAGTCATTTGTCCTTCCTTTTATCCATCCATCCATCCATCCATCCATCCATCCATCCATCCATCCATCCATCCATCCATCCATCCATCCATCCATTCATTCTCAATTTGGCAATGAAACATACATCCATATATGTACTTTTTTATTTTTTTATCTATCTTTAATTAGACATTCAACTTAGTAAGTATAGTTTTATTTTTGCTATTTAAAATGAGCAGAAGAAAAAGCAGTATTTGATCAAAGCCTAGGTTTAACATGGTGTCACTCAGAAGAGAACATGTTCCTCTCACAGTTCTTCCCAGGAAGAAAACAGGTATGCTTAGTGTCTGATTTCTCTTAAGATGTCTTCAATGTCACATTATCTTAACACTGTCTCCTTTGGCTTTTTCAATAGTGATTTAAACCTACATTATATGGAGAAATGTATTAGGACAACTGACCTTTTCAGCTATACAGTATGTGATTCTTGCATTGTTGGACACACATTTGTTGGATATCTTTGGGTGCAGTAGCATAAAAATTTCCCTTCACTTAAACTAGGAGACCAAAACCTGTTCCAGCATGACGATACACAGATACATCCAAAGGCTCTTTTGTGTTAATGTTTAATAATAAAAGTGTCAAGCAGCTAAATTAAATTGAAGGTGTTTTTCTTGCAATTCTGTTTGATTACATCTAAAAGTGTTTTTATAGGCTTTTATATGATATTGCAAAATTTTATTTTTGGACCTTTATGACTTTTTACAGGTCTAGAATAAGCTTTGAATAAGGTTTATTCAAGAAAGGGGTTTTAGCAGGTCCCTGATTCTATGCAACATTAAACTCCTTTCTATAGATCACACTATTCATTTAAAGAATTAAAACAAATAATAACATTACAATAATCAATGCGTGAGGTATAGAGCATGTACAAGAACAGCTTTGGAATTGGTTGTATGTTGACGGCTGATGTTCCGAAGATGGAAGTATGCAGGCCGAGTAATATTGTTTACATGCTTTTCAAAAGACAATATACTATCTGTAAGGAGTACAATTCTCTCATACTGACCACTGGATGTTTAACATCCAGCACCTCATGGTAAAATGATTGACAGCACCTCATGGTAAATTGATTGACAGCACCTCATGGTAAAGAACCTGTGCTGTCAATCAATTTAAATATTTAATTGCGATTAATTAACTTAACCTTACTTAAACTAACAACTTAATCGCACCTTTTTATTTGTTTTAAATTGACCTTAAATTGATCATTTTAAAGTTTTTTATATTCTAATCAACATGGGCATCGGCAAATATTGATGCTTTATTCAAATTAACGTGTATTATTAGTGAAACCAATCTCAACATAGGGCATGAGGACAAAATATTCATGTAAATGTTTTAAAGTAATTATGGTGTATAAAAATGACAAAAATCATCAAACCACCAAACGGAACTTTTGCTTTGTTTCCACACGGACGGTTTAAATTGCCGGATGTGTGAATAATGGTGGATTTTGGTGTATGATCTGAGACTAGGGCCTATTTAAGAGATGCTTTTCCATCTTGACTTCTGACAGCGCCCACTTGCGGATCAGCTTATTTTCTCCAGCGTCTGCCCGTTTTAATCACGGATTGGCACGATTTCATTTTCTAGCGCCTCCCGGAGTATTTTCACGGACTGACACACCTTTTCCTGGCAACCCTTCCGCTTTTCTCAGTTTGGTTGCTCTCTCACTGAGGTTGGCGTCCCCACTCACTCCACTCGCTCACCGCTGGCACAATCATGCCACAGTGAATTAACCTGGTCAGGATTCGGGTGTAAGTGTGAACCCACCGCCTGGAGAAGTTCCCTCACTCGTACACTCAAAAAGGAGAGGTGGGTGTTTGGTGACATCATGTCAGCCTTCAGGGTTTCTAGTGGGAGAACTGACAAGACCTAGAGTGAGGTCACATCAGTAAGGAGAGCTGAATCCAAATTAAAATGATGGATGACAAAAAAGCTCTAAACCCTCATGAGCCCAATTCAGAAAAAAGAGGAAAGAAGTGGGGGTGGTGTATGCAGCTCTATCGCTCATCTCGTTATTAGGAGAGTATAAGCTAATGCGTTTAATGAAATTGGCTAATAACTGTATATCAATTAGGTTATGATGTGTTGCCTGCTATGCTTTTATGCCTGGAGCAACAATATTTCTTTTAGCTTGTATAACATTATAATTTATAGAATGTAGTTTATCATAATGTGTGTAGCAACAAAACAATTACAATCGAACTAGTCTAGGTGGATTGTAGTTAAACAGCACTTATAGATTTGGTTCCCTCTAATTGAGGTGATGTCATAAAGGTCTGTGATTGTACTGAAAAGGTCCTGAACTAAGGTCAGTAAGGGGGAATCTCCAGTGCATCTTAAAAGGCTAATTTAAAAGACATAAGAATATAGATGTTGTATCTTATGGCTGCAAATAGCCAACAAGTTGTATGGTTCTTGGTTCTGAGCGTTTGATTAATTGTGCACAATGACGTGAATTTAATTCTGCAATAAATGCATTTAGGGTGATGTTTATACGTGAAAGGGAGCTTTCAGAAATGTATCCAAATTTGTGGACTTCTCTGAGAATATGGCATTCATTCAGTGATGGTAGCTGAAGCAGAGAGGAGCTTTTTAAAGCTGAAACTGATCAACGTGAAACGTTGGATCATCAAATCCTCACCAACTTCCAAAGATGCACCATCGAGAACATCCTAACTGGATACCTGACCAGCTGGTACAGCAGCTGCACAGTACTCGATCGTACTTAGATCCCTGCAGGGACTCATAAGAGCGGCGGAACTCATTATTGGAAATAAACACCCAGCCTTACAGGTCATCTACCACACACAGTGTCTGAGGAAGTCTCAAAAACATCACAGCTGATCCCAGTCACCCAGCACCCAGTACCCAGTACCCAGCCTGTTTCACAAACTGCCATCAGGCTGGTGGTACCAGAGTATTCATTCCAGAACCAATAGGCGAAAGAATAGTTTTTACCCTCAGGCTATCAAAATCTGGGACTGCACAAAACTTATTTAATATATACAGACACTTTTGCACTCACATGTAAATAATTATACCTTTCTTATGCCTGATTATTACTTTTCTTTCCTTTTTATTCTTTCTGTTTTGTATTTTTTAATGTTCAATATTTAATATTGCTGTAGTTTGGATTTTATTGTACAAACTGTCACTGGCATCTGTACAGATGTCAAATTAAACTTGAAACTTGATGCCGTGGTTCACCCAGGGGCATCATTCAAGCTAAAACTGTTATTGCCACTTGGTGTATCTACTTAACACGAACATACAGTTTAGCGTCTCTTCAACAGCAAGCAGAACATTTTGAGAGGAATAGATGATGGAAGAAACTCGACGCCCATGGCTTTATTTGCACATTTTTTTTTATTTGTTGATAAGAAGGTTTTGGGCTCATGATATCAATCAGTGTTAGACTCATTAATATTATTCTGTTAATAGATTGTTGTGTTAAGAGTAACATAAGAGTATTTTCTCATAAACTGAGTTGATTAAGCAAATAGTCTTGTGACAAAAATAGAAACATTAGAGCCATAATAAACCATAGCACTTTGGATGCTTAAGTACATTTGAAGGCAAACACTTTTGTACTTTTACTCAAGTGGAAGTTTAAATGGACACTTTTACTGGAGTCACATTTTACATCTCTACATTCCATCAAGTACATGCTTTGTGTACTAATATACAATTATCTATCTATCTATCTATCTATCTATCTATCTATCTATCTATCTGTCTGTCTGTCTGTCTGTCTGTCTGTCTGTCTGTCTGTCTGTCTGTCTGTCTGTCTGTCATGGCCAAAAATATCACCTGTGCAATTCTCTCAGAAAATTGTTGCAGTTGCAAATGTTTTGGTATTCACGTGTTCATATTTTTTTTTTTGTTTGCACTGGAACAACACAAAAAACTTCAAATCTGATACAATTCAACACAGAACCCAAAAAATGCACTGGACAAAATAATTGGCATAATATTTGGTAGCACCCCGTTTGAAAAAAAAAAAATCAATCGCTTCCCGTAACCATGAAGGAGTTTTTACACCTCTCTACTGGAATCTTAGACCACTCTTCTTTAGCAAACTACTCCAGGTCATTCAGATTTAAAGGATGTCTTCTCCCAGCTGCTGTTTTTCCATCACTTTGTTGTAAACATTTGTGAGTGCTTTCTTAAGTGTGTTTCGGGACATTGTCCTGCTGGAAGACCCATGACCTCTGGTGGAGACGCTGCTTTCTGACAATGGCCACTATATTGCGCCCCAGAATTTTTTGGAAAGAAACACAGTCAAGGCATCCAGTGCAAGAAGCAGCAAAGCAACCCCGAAACATCTTTGAACCACCACTATGTTTAACTGTAGGGGCTGAGTTCTTTTCTTTGAAGGCCTCATTTCTTTTTCAGTAAACAGTTCCATGATGTCCTTTACCAAAAATCTCTATTTTTGTCTCATCTGTCCACAGTACATTCTGCCAGAAGGATTGTGGCTTTCGTCACATACATTTTTCCATGGTCAGTGTGACACACAACACAAAGGTTGAGTCAACTTCTCTCCATTTTAACCGGTTGCAAGTGTGATTACTATACTGCCCACCCCTGTTACTTGCCACAGGTGTGTCTAAATACAAATTACAGGAGCATCACATGCTTGAAAAGCAATTATTTTTTACAATTCTGACCAGGGTGCCAATCATTTTGTCCATTTTTGAGTTTTGTGTGAAATCTTATAAAGTTTGACTTTTCTTCTCTGATTTTTTTTTGTGTTGTTTCAGTGCAAACAAAAACAATAAGCATGTGAGTACCAAAACATTTGCAATCGGAACAATTTTCCGAGAGAATTGTTGCATTTTCTGACAGAATTGCAATTGTGCTGATATTTTTGGACGTCTGTGCTCAGGATCTGACTTAATGACCTGAACATTAAGGTTTTAAATCCTAGCACCACAAAACTGCCCCTGTTGTGCTCTTAAGTCAAGACCCTTAACCCTGCCTTCTCAGGTGAGGAGGCCTGGGGTGCAGTCAGTGTTCCAATTCATCCCAAAGGTGTTCACTGGGGTTGAGTGCTTTAGCAGGCCACTCATCTTCCACTCGAGGATGTTTAAACCATATCTTCATGGAGCTGACTTTGTGCACAGATTCTGGAATTGCACAGGGTGTAATCATGCTGAAACAGGTTAAGAGCTGATTGTTGGAGTGAAGCTAAAATGTAATGCGTTTGCAACAAAAGACATTAGATACAATTGTGTGGCTTCAAGATTTTTGTAACAGTTTGAGGAAGAACCACAGAAAAGATGCGTGACCCAATACGTTTGACAATCTAGTGTCTGCGTAGAATAGTGTCGGTTGTTATAACAGAAAAGAGGGAAATTGTTTGATTGTTTGACCTTTGATTGTATAGTATAATAGAAAGGAGACTAAAGGAGTTTTTTTCCATCGGTCAGCACACGTTTGAGTTAAGGTAGAGGTTATTTAAAGGAAAGTCTCCTCAGTTTGTAAGACTAGCCTAGACTATATGGGTGAGAAATCCAAGAAGATCAGATGAAATTGATAGTACATCGTTGCGGACGGATCTAATGGCAAAGTAAATATCAGCTGGACATTTCTTTTTTAAGAGCGCATTTTACACAGTTCTCGGTAATCATTTCTTCCTGTGCGATGCCAAAACAAATGGTTGAATGAATCACTGCCTTGAGGCCCACATTTTGCACGCAGAGTAAATGAAAGAGAGTCAAACAAGACATTTTAATTAACTACTGTATTTTAAATGCAGGTTATATACCACTGTGATGTCTGTTCTAGACAAGGTCAATAATTTAGACATGGTAGAAAGAGCAACGGTCTCCGGAGCGTTCATGACGAGGCTGATAAAACTGCTCAGTCGGAGTGTTAATTTATGGCAGTTTTATAACACAAACAAGGGTTACGGCATTCGAGGAGCTGCTCAGCCTCCATTTCAGATCCATTTTCGACACAAATAAGCTGTAACTCTCCTCGAACCACCGGGGAACCTGGGTCAAAATGACCCATTAAAGAATGGGAAACAACATCAGTGTTATTTTTTGAACCTCAAATGCTAAGAGCCTGCCTCAAATTTTGCTCATTCATTATACTGTATTAACATAATTTTTACGCTAAGCTCGGGTCATAGTGACCCTCAGATTAACACGGTGAAATAAATACAAAATCACTGGCCTTTGCAAATGTGAAATCACACAGTAATTATAATCTTCTGCACATATGCTTCATTTATTATGTGCACCCAATAAGTATATACATTTGTGGACACCTGAGCATAAGATTGTATGTGCTTTTTGAACATTCCATTCCACATTTAGACCCTATTTGCTGTTATAATAACCTCCACTCTTTTGGGAAGATGTTCCACCAGATTTTTCAGTGCCAGAGCTCTATAGTATAGTATAGTATAGTATAGTATAGTATCTTACATTCCAACCAATGTCAAGCATATCTTAATGCATATGGGTATTGTCATGCAGGAACAGGTTTGGGTCTGCTGGTTGAAGTGAAGGGAAAATTTCATGCTACTGCATCCGATGACGTCCTATACAATTGTGTGCCTCCATCTTTTTGGTACCAGTTTGGAGAAGATCCACATATGGCTGGAAAAATCAGGTGTCCCAATACTTTTGTTCATATAGTTTTGCTTAATACAAATTGTAGAATAATTATTCCAGTGAGAACACTGCAAGCATTCTTATCAATAGTTACTCATTTAATTTTGGAATAAGTTTTTCAGTATTCTGTCTTTTTTAATGTAGTTAAAAGGTCCCCTGTGGTTAGGATTCGGTGCTCTCACCACTGTGGCCCGGGTTTGATCCCCGGTCAGGGAACCAACCCCAGCCATTAGGGTTGCAAAGGCTTAGTGCCGGTCCCAAGCCCGGCTAAATGGGGAGGGTTGCATTAGAAAGGACATCTAGCGTAAAAACGTGCCAAATCAAACATGCGGATGGTCCGCTGTGGCGACCCCTAACGGGGGAAGGGGAAAGAAAGTTTTTAATTAAGAAGGCTGTGTAAAATAAAAAAATAAAAAAAAGAATTCAATGATTTGTAAATCTCATAGTCATGGACGCCTCCCCAAAAATGCTTTTTTTTTTATTGTTTAAGCCATAAATCATCCTCCCGCACCCTTTAAACACACACAGAAAACATTTGCAAGAATACAGTGAGATAAATTTTGTGTAAATTTGTAGAAATATCACATTTATAGTGAGTACTGTACAGTACAGTTTTTTTGGTTGAAGTGTCCTATGATGTCAAAAAAGGGGCGGGGTTAAAGATACACATCACTGCATTCTTTATTTTCATCGGCTAAATCTGTTCTTTGACTCCGCCCTTTTCTGCGGCAGAGGATACTACAACCAATAAATAAGCGGAAACCTGTGGTTTCACGTAACGCTTATGATTTTCAGCATCCTCTCGTAAACAACACGACGTGTTCTTTGTCTTGGGTAAATATATGATACACTGTACAGTATTTTAGGTACACTTTTACTTCATTTTATTATGAATCATTATATTTTTATTAATATATTACCTAATTTCAACATAAAACTCCATAAAAACTATTCACTATAAGTTGACTTTTTTCGCGATAAATCGGAACCATTCGACAAACAAAATAGTTCTGTGCTAAATTGTAACTCGCGATAAAGTGGGACCGCAAGATTCAAACCGCGATTAAATCAAGGGACTACTGTATTGTATTCAATGTAGAACAAGAAAACATATAAAGTGTTTAAACTGAGGAAATGTACAATTTTAAGGAAAGATAAGCCATATCTTTTTTACTGGTAGTAGATGCAGTATGTAATTTAACATTGTCTTGCTGAAATCTGCAAGGCCTTCCCTGAAAAAGATGTCTGGATGGAAGCATTTCTTGCTCCTACTTTTAAGCATTGATGGTGTCTTCTCAGGTCTGCAAGCTTCTATTTAATATGCACACATGCATCCCATATACCATCAGAGATGCCTGTTTTGTAAACTGAGCACTTATTATAAGCCAGATGGTCCCTCTTCTCTTTATTCTGGAGGACACGGTATCCATGGTTTTCAAAAAGAATAAAACATTTTGATTTGTCTGACAACAGAACAGTTTCCCACTTTGCCTCACTACATTTTAAATGAGCTTTGGCCCAACAAAGATGGCAGCATTTATGGATCATGTTAGCATATGGCTTATTCTTTGCATAATAGAGCTTTAACCTGCATTTATAGATGGCACGGTACACCGTGTTTACAGACGGTGATTTCTGGAGGTGTTTCTGAGCCCACGCAGTGATTTCCATTACAGAATCATACCTGTTTTTAATGCAGTGCCACCTGAGGGCCCTGAAATCACAGGCTTTCAGTATTGATTTTTGCCCTTGTGCACTTTTTAAAATCATATTATGGATTGTTGATGATGAGATTAAAAAGTCTTTGCAATTTGATGTTGAGGAACATAGTTGTAGATGCTGGTTTTTTTGCAGATTGGTGTGTCTATGCTCATCTTACTTGATTCTCAGAAGCCCAATTATCCTACTAACATGTTGCCAGTGAACCTGCAAAATGTTCCTCCAGCTGTTTTTTTTTTTTTTTTTTTTTAAATATACTTTCCCAGGCTTTTTTCCCCCGTCCCAACTTTTTAAAGTTGTTTTGCACCAATCACATTTAAAATTACCTTATAAATTTCCTCAAGGTTTCCTCAGCTTAAACAGTTGATATGTTTTGTATGTTGTATTCTGAATTAATGGAGATCATTTTTGAAATTTGCAAATCTTTTCCGAAAAACTTTATTTTTATATATATTTAACTTGTCCCAACATTTTTTTGGAATTGGGGTTGTAATTGTAGAACCTGTGATTGGTTTTTATATCAAAATTGTTGCATGGTATTATATTATACACTTTTATTTTCTTTTATTATGTTATTACATTTCTTTTTCAGGGATTGTTATACAGCACTTTTGGTGTTATTTGATTTTATTTTTGACTTCATTATTTTATTTCTTTATCTAAAAAAAATCTTAATGCTATTAGTTACTGCACTCGTTTTAACCTCTTTTTATGTATTTATCATATTCTAAATTATTCAATTTTATTTGTATTGCGCTTTTAACAATGAACATTGTCTCAAAGCAGTTTTACACAGATAATGTGGTGATAAAATAAATAAGATGTTCATTATAAGTGTAAGTTTGTCCCTGATGAGCCGGTGGCGACTGTGGCAAGGAAATACTCCCTGATTATTTATTATTTATTATATAATACATTTGTAAATAAATATTTATTATATATAGTTAATTTTTTCATTTTTTTTACACTCACTGCTATTTATTATTAATTATTATTTTTATTTATTTTTTCTTGCATATCAATAATTTAGATTTGCCAATAAGAAAAAGAAAGATCTTGTTTTTTCTTAGTTTCTCTCTCTCTCTCTCTCTCTCTCTCTCTCTCTCTCTCTCTCTCTCTCTCTCTCTCTCTCTCTCTCGCTCTCTCTCAGCAGGGAGTTTTTTCTCAGCAGTGACACCTTTGGCTTTTCTCACTATGGGTTCAGGCGATAGATGATGTCTGTGAGCCTGTTTTACGACTGGTATTAACATGTGTCTCATGAAATCGGAGCTCATGGTCAGCGCTAAAAGCGAGTGTGAACATTGTGCTCAGTTCACCCGGACCACGTGCAGAGGTTGTAGCGTAAACACTAACGCATCCCTGCAGTGCGTCCCGGATAATCTCAAAACTCCTCCTACGTTCATGTTTTTCACATTTTAGACACTTTTTTTCTGCCCACACGATTTCTTCTCTTATATGCGATCTTCTCAGCGTTAGATTTGGCTGCATGGTCACAAGTTTGTGGACTCCTGACCTACTGCTTTGTGTGTAACCCATTCCAGATTCGGCACCATCTTTGCTGCAGTATGGATGTGCTAGATTTGTGTGTGGGGAGATGTGTGTTCATTCAGCTACAGGAGCATTAATGAGATCTGGCTGATTTTGGGTTGTAGTTTTCTTCTTTTTTTTTCTCACATCATTGTACCTCTGCTGTACTACATGTCTGTGATATTAAGTTGTGCTCAGAGTCGTGTAATTCTGAGAGAGAGTGGATGAGGGATTTATTATTTTTTGCAGGAAAAGCAATGAACCATGAAGCATATACATGAATGAGGAGGGTGGTGTCATTCTCAGTATATTCATACAAAAATTAGCTTTCTCTCTCTCTCTCTCTCTCTCTCTCTCTCTATCTGTCTGTTTGACTGTCTCTCTATCTCTCCCTCCTCTTGTTGCTGTCTGTCTCTGCGTCTCACTTTCATTATCTTTTTGTTGCTGCCGTTGTCATCTTCTGTCCTTCTGTTCATCTCTCTCTCTCTCTCTCTCTCTCTCTCTCTCTCTCTCTCTCTCTCTCTCTATCTTTATCTCTGCCTATCTCTCAGTCTTTTCATTTGTCTCCATCTGTCTCTCTCTCTCTCTCTCTCTCTCTCTCTCTCTCGCTCGCTCGCTCGTTCTCAGCAGGGTGATTGAGCCTGTCCAGGTTTTTCTTTATCTCCTTTTAATTACTAAGCTTTGCACAAGGGTTTAAGCTGTTACACTGTGTATGCATCTGTGTGGGTGTGTTCTCGTGTGTGTTTGAGCGCTCAGCTTTTCAGACTGCAGCACTGATGGAGATTGAAATGAAAAATATAAGAAACAGAGATGGAATGTATGAAGGAATCCAGGGGTATAACAGCAAAACACCGGCTTTTTTTTTTTTTTTATAAAGAGCTGTAATAGGAACTGTAATAGGGATGGATTAATAAATTATGCATTTGTTGTATTGAAACACAGTATCATGTTTTATTACATTACATAACTCAATAACTAACTACTGTAATTAGTAAGAGAAGGGGATGAATTATATATATATATAGCTAGTTTTAAGATTTTAGTTTTAGATTAATTGCTAAATAAATGAAGTGCTACAGATGATGCAAGATAAAAAAAGATCTTTTGGTATAATTATCACAATATTGATCAAATTATATATATATATATATATATATATATATATATATATATATATATATATATATATATATATATATATATTATTATTATTATTATTATTATTATTTCATCATACCTGCATCCTGCCATACAATAAATTCATAATCAGTTCATGAATTATATATATATATAGCTAGTTTTAAGATTTTAGTTTTAGATTAATTGCTAAATAAATGAAGTGCTACAGATGATGCAAGATAAAAAAAGATCTTTTGGTATAATTATCACAATATTGATCAAATTATATATATATATATATATATATATATATATATATATATATATATATTATTATTATTTCATCATACCTGCATCCTGCCATACAATAAATTCATAATCAGTCATTAGTCTTAGGAACAGATGTGCGCTTCTTTCCTTCTTCCGAAAAAACATCCAGTAAAAAACAAATTAGCCACATTTTTTGTTGCCTTTGCTGCAGAATATTTCTGAAAATTGAACAGCTGGTAACTGGCAGAGTGGGTTGATGCTGATGGCTTCCTTTGGCTTTCTCAAAAGATGAAAACTGTCTAGTGTTTAACGGTCCAGCTGTCCCTGTCACAGGGTTTCAGCTTCCAGCCGCTGATTCTCTTTCCTCAGGCACTTTTTTCTTACCTTTTATGGAAAAAATGCTGTCATGTTTCGTGATACTGTCTCCTGTGGTAATGCAGCTCCTCTGTTGTTTAACAAAGGCCATTCAACCCTTTATACAGATAGTTCTGTCCGAGTCGGTCTAGTCCGAGTTAACGCTCTCCTCTGGAATACTGTGATTGTGGTTTTATCTTATTATTTGCTTTGGTAAATATTGTATAATTGTTTAGTCATGATTTCGAATGCTTTGTCTGTTTTCACTCCAGTACAAATGACACTAGATAATAATAAAAAAAATAACTATATAGACAAAAGTTTGTGGAAACCTGACTATAAGATTAATATGTTATTTTTTGCATCCCATTTCCCAATTAGTACCAATTTGCCATCATAATAAACTCTTTTGGGAAGATGTTTTAGAGATTTCTGAGTGTGTTTATAGAGATTCATTGTTAGTAAAGTCAGGTTCTGATGTAGGTAATGTTCACATTTATTCCAAAGGTGTTCTTGCAATGCAGTTCTGTGTAGGTCTAAGTTTCCTTTTATACATTTTCTAGTTTTATATTCACTAAATTATAAATCTGGTGCCCAGGATGCACCAATTTGTCACATACATAACCATATACAGTCCGACAAGCAGTGAAATGCATTGAATGACTGGCCCATGGCATTAAAAAGAATACAAATGTAGAATTTATAGAACAAAAATAGAATTGAGAATAGAAACATCGTTTGCGCACGATGCACTTTATGTGGCAAGGACAACTTACTTCTTTAGCCCTTTGCTCTGTATTCTGTATGTAGATCTGTGTTGTTTTGTAGCACCAGGGTTGTGGAGAAACGTTGTCCCATTTCACTTATTGCATTCAGCAGCTGTACCTGAGCATATTAATGTATAATGCTAATGTTTTTAAATGTCTGTCACATCAGCTAAAATCACTACAACACCCTACATATACATTTGTCCTGACGTCTTAGAGCTAAACAGGTTTTTAAAACGCTGCCTGTGGAGATAATTTAATTACACGAGTCTGCCATTCGCAGTTCGTGTTCAATTCAGGACGTTATCACGCATACTAAATAATTGAGTCTGTGGTGTACAATCTAGGAGTGTTTTAAAGTGTAGACAAAAGCTACAGTTTTATAACATGAAGAAAACGGAAGAGAAACCTTGACGACATTTAAGGATTTAAGCGTTGTCATTTGATGGCATCGTGAATGGAGTCATTTGTGTTTTAGACAATAAGCTGATGTCTAAACAATTATAAAATTACAAATAGATACAAAAAATACCCCACTCTAATGCAAATAACAGTCATTTAAAAAAGAAAACTCACAATGAAGGTTAATAAGTATAGTAAGTGCTCGTATAAAACAGGTACACTATATAGATAAAAGTTTGTGGAAACCTGACTTCAAGATGTATTTTTTTGATTTGTGAGATTTGTGGGGATTCTTACAGCCACAAGGGTGTTAGAAAATGTAGGTAGTAATGCAGGTGAGGTGAGGAGGCCTGGGGTGCAGTCAGCATTCATCCCAAAGGGGTTTAACAGGGTTTAGAACTCATGCAAATTAAAATTGTATATTTCCCATACACATTCATGTGAACGACATGTAGTAAAATGCTTTTTACGACTGTCCAACATGTAAATAGAATAATAATAAAAAAAAGTATAAAATATAACAAGTATAAAAATAGGATTAAAATAAATTATTGCTGTGCCAGTCCAGTGTTAAAGTAACAATTGTGCAATTGGGCAAAAATATTTGTGCAAAGGGAGAAAATGTAAGTCCAGATAGAACAAGTCCAGGTGCTGAGTGTTTTCCTGGTTTTAACTGGCTCTCGGGAAGAAGCGTGTCTTCATTCTCTCTGTGTTTGCCTTCAAGGATTGGAAGCGCTTCCTTGAATGAAACAAAGAAAAGACTCCATTGTTGGGACGGCTTAGGTCCTTTATAATCTTTCTGGCTCTGGTCTGGGCTTGCTATAGATGTCCTGCAGGTCAGGGAGCTAAGTGCAGATGGTACGCTCAGCTAACCGCACCACCGTCTGGAGGGCTTGCCTGTCCTGCATGGTGCTGTTCCTGAACCAGAAAGTGAGGCTATCCGTCAGGACGCTCTAAATGGTGCAAGTGTAGAAAGTCCTTAGCAATAGGAGAGGGTAGTTATAAGTCCCTTAAACATCTCAGATGGTACGGACACTTTTTTGGCCTTTTTTAACAGGGTGTTTATGTGACAGGACAAAGACAGGTCCTGCGTGATGTGAACATCTAGATACTGAAAACTGTCCACTCTCTCCACTTGGGTCCGGTTGGTATGACTGCTCCTGCTTCGTGCTGAAGTCCACTATAGGAGGAGTTTCCTTTTAGGAACTCAAGCTGCGTAGGAACGCTTTGGGAACGTGACTGAGTTGTCCATGCTCTGAGTAATGAGTCTAATCAGTCAAAATTGAAGACAGGTTGTCACTGGCATGGTGACGTCACGACCAGGGAGTATAAAGCGCACCTGGAGAGAAGACTGCTTTAGCTTCTGTTTGTTTATGAAGTGCTCTGTGTGAAATTTAATGTTTGTCTGTCTGTTTTGTCAAAAGAATGAAGGCAAGCTCGCATGCTCTTACGAACCCGATAGAGCGAGGAGCTCCTGGAGGTTGTGACACGCGCCGTTCATAAGCTTGATATAGCTTGCCGGCCGGTGAGCATAAAGCCCCTCCCTCGGGCAAGTTCAGTGAGCGTTTTTTGTTCCCAGCATCACAGCCTCTGCATCAGGGCTTGCCATTCTTCCCTGGGAGCGGCCTTTCTCATTCTGCCCCTTCAGCCCCAAGACGGCGGTTTATTCCAAAGTCTCTGGGCTTAGGAAATATGGCTATAGTGTCATGCCATGGGTTGAAGAGATGCTAACGCTATCTCTCCCCGGGTGTGGCATCTTTCATAAAACCCCTGACATTACCCACCAAGGCCCTGCGCACTACCTCGGCGCTGGTGGGTAATTCTTACGCCTCAGCAGGTCAGGCCGCTGGATTTTTGCACACTCTCTCCTTCAGGCCTGTTCAGCGACGCCATTGATTCGGTAGTCGACAAGATAATCTGTGGCATTCCAACGGCATCTCCTATGCCGCTCTCATGGGGCTGCATGGTGGGCGCAGCCCCAACCCCAACCCAGCACTTCGTACCGCCTAGAGCAGAGACAGACCATCGCGACACGCTCTCACTGTGCGGGATCCCGTGAGGCACTTTGGGTTAAGCCCCATGAGGTGACAGATCTGAGGACTGTCATTGCCGAGAAGAGGGCTAGGGCCAAAAAGACCCGACCTGTGGAGGGATGACCAGGGAGCATGTAGGACCACCTTTCTCGGTGCCCATTTCCCCCTGGCCCCTTCAGGGACCTGGTTTGTTAACCCTGCCACAAATGTGCTTCAGGGCAAGGCCAGCTCCAACGAGCCCCCTCCTTCAGTTCCGCCTGGCATCGTTGAAGACCAGGAGGTCTCGTTTCTAGAGCCGTGTCTGGGCACTGTCCCGGCTTTGGACACACCAGAGGTCAGTCCCAAGAAACTGATAACCTAAAGGGAGAACCTTGCTGCCAGGTTGGCTTTGCCAGACGTGTCCCAGTGGGTCCTGTGCACTGTAGAGCGAGGCGATTCAGTTCGTGTCTCGCACGCCCCGGTTCAATGGCCTCTCTCTCACTCTAGTGAGAAGCGAGCAGGCTCTGGTCCTGGAATGAGAAGTAGATACTTTCCTGAGGAAGGAGGCCATCGAGGTGGTCCCTCTGTCACAGACAGAGAGTCTGGGTTCTACATCCGGTACTTCATAGTTTCCAAAAAGGATGGTGGGTTGCTTCCTATCCTAGATCTACGTCAGCTAAACCTCTCTTTGGCATGACTAGTGCCTTCCTGCTCCCTAGAGCGGGTTATGTCCCCAAGGTGCCCTCAGTCGCCCCATGGCCTGTCAGGCTCCAGGCATTCAACCCTTCTTTATTTCTGACCCCAGACCAGGAGGTTCAACCTGAGTTTCCTTGCAGACCAGCACACCTTTTCTAAGCATCTGCCATCTGGACTTCCCCGGAAAGGTGTGGCTGATGTTGGAGTGCCCATTTTCGCTGCTGGTCCAATTCTGCCGAACACGTTGCAGGTGGCAGCAGTGGTGTCAGCTGCAGCACTCCTACTTTGCTGGATCCCACTCCCTCTGCAGTGAAGACTCTCTGCCGTCATACCCTTCTTCCAGCACAGTGTTTTGGCACCACTGTAACAACTCAACTGGTTCTGTGCTGAATGAAAAAGAGACAGGCAAAATTTCACTAAGCAGAGCTTTCGTTCTTTAATTTTTTGTTTTAACAACAACGCTTTCCTTTCCAGTACTCACGGTGGGGTTCGCCCACACACTAGCGGTTTGGGATGCCTTTCTATCTTGGCATCCACTGGCGGCCACTCGCGGATCAGCCCGTCCGCCACTTGCTCACCTCTGGCAAACAGTGTTTAAGATGTTGGACTTATGATCAGAAGGTTGTGAGTTCAAATCCCACCACCACTAAGCTGCTACTGCTGGGCCATTGAACAATGTTCTTAATCCTCAACTGCTCAGTTGTATGAATGAGATAATTGTAATTTGCTCTGGATAAGGGCGTCTGACAAATGCAGCAAGTTTTGAGGTGGAAAAACTCCCGACATTATATGAGAAAGAAACCTTAAATCCATCCTCATTTGGGTGACATAAAATAGTATGATTGTGAATAATCCCTTTTATTATCTAGCAAATGTATTATGGAAAGTGGGTCAGTGATTAAGGCGTTGGACTTTGGCTCTGAAGGTTGTGGGTTCAAATATTAACTACACCGAGATGCTACTCCTGGACCCCTGATCAAGGCCCTTTGCCCTGCTCAGTTGTATAAATAAATTAAATGATATTTGCTCTGGATAAAGTTGACTGCCAAATAATATACTGTAAATGTTGAATATTAATGATCACAACATTGTGAGTTCAAATCCCACTGCTGCTGCTGGACCCTTAAGCAAGTACCTTTTAAACTGCTTAGTTTATTGTCATTCTACAGACATAACTGTGGCTCTGGGAAAGGGCATCTCCCAAATACCATAAATGAAAATGCAAAAATGTACTTTGCATCCAACCAGTAGTGCAAATATCAAATAAATGAATGGAGATATATATGCTATAGTGCAACAATTTATATAACACTGTACAGGAAAAGAAAAACAGAATAATGCACACCAGTATTGCATTAGGCAATTAGGCTAAATAAAAATATAAAAAGGGAAAATAGTGCTTTATACTTGTCATATGAACTTTACAGCACATCCTTTCTTCACATATACAGCACCCTTGGAGCACCTATAAATAAGAATGATATACAGTAGGTTAACGTAGCTAGAATAGTATGATAAATCAAATATAATGCACTAGAAACTAGTGCTGTTTTGTTTTAATTGTTTTATATTTTTTTATTAATTCAAATGTTTATTTGGACAATTTCATTCAGATTTTTTGTATAATAATGTTGCAGGCATCCAATCAAATATATTGTTATTGCACCAATTGCAGAATACTTACATCGGATTACTTGCTCACGTGTGAGATCATTCTTTGCTAGAATGTAATGAAGAAGTAGCATCTAACATTAAGGAGACAGGTGGCTCCTCATGTCTTAATGACCTTGTGCCAAAGAAAGGTAGTAAGGTTTCCTCTGTGGTTCAGATTTTAGAGGTCAGACGTTGAACAAACTTTTGTCAAATGCAAAATATCCCGAAAGTCTGTTGCAAATGGTAGTGGCAGCACCTATTCTATTTCAGCATTTGCGACCGAGACACCAAGCTAAATAAAAAGAATGCCCAAAGTTTAAGAGATAAAAACAAGCCAACAGTCCAAGTGCAACATGTCAACCTAAAATTGTGAGAAGACAGATGTTTTCTAATCTTCTGCTTTAGTTAAAGATATTTAACTAGAGAATTTATTTAAAATGTATTTATGCCATGTTGACCACTTTATTAATGGCATGACCACTTTTTTAATGGCATGCCCACTAAGAAAACAACAATCCGTAACCAGATGTTTTTTAAATTACTAATAAATAGGATGTTTAAAAAAAAATAATAATAATTTTATCGCCCAGCCTTACTAGAAACACACAGTAAATGCAGATCCGTGAAGTAACAATCTAATATAAGGAGGTGTAGTAGTAACAAATAATTGCAGTACAGTGTGACACTAGTGACGAGGCAGGGATTATTGATAGATTAGTGATTAGTAGACTGTTATTAACACAAAACCCAAACTGGCTGTAAAACCCATTCAAGTCTCAAGTGTGGAATGTGACTCAGAGTTGTATTCGGTGCTTTTCTCATTCTGAAGCAAAAGCATTTCAACTGTGAGGTATAAAGGAATAGACTTCTTGGGGTGTCAGGGGTGACGTGGAAAACACCCCAAAAATGTTTTCCCTCTCACAGATTTGCTAACCTACACATTTTTGCTCACGTGCTCCAAATTTTAACATCACCTTACACTAGGATATTCTCTAAAATATGTCAAAAGAGCTGTTTTTTCCCACATAAACATTGAAATATGAGCTAATCAGTATCTTCAGTATTTATATTACAAATCTTTTGGTCCATTTTGGCAGATAATAATCTTGGACTGGGCTAAAATGACTAAACCCCTATTTAAATATGACTCCAGTCCTCCTTTTAGGTTTCTACTTGAGTACAATTTCTCACTTTTGAATGGACTTGAGTATAAAAAGTAAAAGTAGTACACACACACACACACACACACACACACACACACACACACACACTCCCAAACATTTTACAGAAGAAACTGTTGGAAGATGAAAATGTTTAATATACAATGTATGAATTTGCTAAAAGTATTGGGACACCTGACTTTTCCAGATATATGTGGTCCATATATCGAACTGTTACGACAAAAATAGAGGCACACACTTTTATAGAATGTATTTTTGGATGTGAAAGCATTACATTTTCTCTTCACTGGTACAAGAAAACACAAATTTGTTCCATGAACGTGAACACTGACTGCACGCTAGGCCTCCTCACCTCACCTACACCATACACACTCTTGTGGCTGAATAAATCCTAAGAAACTCCTCAAACACACTCCAAAATCATGTGGACCATCTTTCCAGAAGAGTGGAGCAAATAAGGACTAAAAAGGGGATTTAAAATAAAAAAAATCACACAAATCTTATGGATAGGGAGCTCTGGATTTCCAGTGAGAAGGTTGAGTTCAAATCCCGGCTTTTTTTTTTTTTTTTTACATTACCTACTGCATGATCCTCAAAGCATATATATAGGCAAAACATAAAATGGCACTTAAAATAAGTTGACTCAAGGAAACAGATTAAATCCATCTGCTGTGGAGGATTATGCAAATGCACATTTTCTAGACATACAATGAGATTTTTTCAACACCTACACAAAGAGATTGACAGGGCTGTATTACAGCCATGCAAATTCTTTTATTGCTGCTACAATCGGTTGTTATCAGATGAGTTAAATCACCAGAGCGTGCTGATGTGAGAAGGTTATCTGCGGACTTTCATACTGAGACTTGTGAATGCTTGGTCTAGTAATTAGGTGCTTTATTATCATAATTGTTATCTGTTGTTTGGTATAATTAATAAACCTGAATATTTAATCGATTCCTTTAGATTTAGAGCCTCAGGATTCCCACTCAGGTATTTAGAAGCCCAAAAAACAACTCAATTATTTGGCAGCATTGAGAACATTCAGACTTATACTGTATGCTTCTCGCAGGCAGGGATTTAACACACCGCTGCTTTCCTCTAGACTTTTGGTATCCCACTATAGCGAGGCTATGACGTCAAGGATGTTTCTAAATTTGGGCCTGCTGCATCGTGTTTGCGTTTTCTCGTCGTTGCTGTCATCTCAACCTAATGGCTACGAATATTTATAACGGCTTGATTTCGGTGCTTATTCTGAAGTGATCGTGAGTGTGCATGCAAGGCTACGCTTTCCGCTGTAGGGGTTGAAAATAATGGTCACTCGGAGCACATGTTACTGTTCCTTTTTTTTTTTTTTTTAAGTCAAGAAGGAATCCCTGCCTTATATCCAGTGTTCCTGGTAAACAATTTACATCAGGATCCAGTGCAAAATGAAATAAGTGACTAAGCATGAAGAAATGTTCCTTCATTATTATTATTATTATTATAATTATTATTATAATTATTATTATTATTATTATTATTATTATTATTATTATATTATTATTATAATATTATTATTATTATTATTATTATTATTATTATTATCACATTTATTATTATTAACAATAAATAAAGGAATGAATAATGATGATTTTGCTATGTATAATTAATAGTAAAAAATCAATACATTCATTTCCAGAAATTATAATAATAAAACAAATGATTATTATTCTGATGGTGTAATTGCTGATTATGATTGTTATTTTTTTTATTAATTAATGAAAATATATTATTATAATTATAATGTTAATAAATATAAATAATAATTATTATAATAATTCTGTACAATTACACATGATTTAATATTGAATTCATTGCATATCGTTGAACCTCTTTACGAGTGGGTACATCGGTACAGCGTTGTGTTGAGAAATAAAGTTTTAAAATTCACAAATTCGACTCGGCTTTTCCTGAACGGCGTCTGATTTTAAATAGCGTCTCAAGCAAAGCCTATAATCATGTACAATCATGCCGCCATTTCTCCAACAGCACATCCTGAAGTGTTATATTCCTTAGAGAAATGTGCCAACGCTAACATTTCTCAAAATGTCTTTAAGAATGGCATCATTTTTATCAGTCTGTAGCTGCATCAGTTGCATTTTGTGAAATATCCACAAGTCCGGTTAATTCATTTTAGTATCATTTAGGGTGACGCAGTGGACATTGTTGAACATTAGGGAAATGGTGGTTGGGGTTTAAAACGTCTTGCTGTCTGAGAAACAAAGAGACTATATGAAGAAGAGCCTCAGATGCGATCTTTCTCCCAAACTTCACTTTTTCTATTTGGGGTCTTCACAAAATAGCCAAGAATCAAGATTTATATGCAGTATATTATAATATATTATATATGTGGGTAAATAAATCTAAGCAATACAATGATATGCTTGAATAGGATTTTTTTTGTCAGCATGCAAACTCAGATGTCCTTAATGTCTTTTTGTATGTAAGGAAAAAGCACTGATGTGATTAATATCCACGATATTGTGTTTTACGGCATGTTCCTTACTACCTGGCTCTGCAGCTGGGCTTCTGATCTACTCCAGAATTGCACCAAATTCCTGCCCTTGACTCTACTACACATGGCAAAAGGCTGTCATGTCTTGTTCTGTGGAGAGTAATGACCCGTCTTCTCACCCATCTTTGATCATGAACAGACCAAAGAATCTTTCACATTTCCTGTCACTTATTTCAATATCTTTGATCTGTCTTTCGATTTTTCCTTCTTTTGAAGATCGAATATATTTCTTTAATAAATAATTAGAACAATATGGTGTGTAATAGACTTCACGTCACGATTAGATCTTTTTCGCCATTCCTTTGTGTAGCTCATATACGTTAGAATGAAATGCCGCTTCTCCAGGATCGTGGGGCAACAAAGTGCAAATAAACGACAATTATTTCCCAAGCCATACTTGATAAATATAGCAGCCAAACAGTTTCCACAATAAGAAGGGACCTGAAGTGGCATCTTGGTTCCGACCAAGGGTTCCTTCTTTGAACGTAACTTACTCAATTAGATGGATTTTATTGTTGAGGATTTGACATCATCTTGTATTGTTCGGTTCTTCAAAGCTTATCCTGCAGTTGTTGCCATAGCAACATGTCTGTAAACTCAAACTTTTTCGAAAGTAGGTTAATTTTTCATAAACAAATTTAGATCAGGGGTAAGTGGAGGTCTGGTACCGCAAAGCAAACTGTTGCGGAATTAGCAAGAACAATATGGAAAGCTTTCCAAATTGGACACATAATGGGGATAGACTTGATCCTTTAGCACAGTATACAGTATTTGACTTTTGGAAAGATATGTATTTTTTTCCTGAGGGAATAATTTATCTGATTCGTTGGCTAGACAATCAAATTAAAAGTACAGTAGATGAAGTAAAAAATGATAATATATGTAATATATGTAATATATGTAATTAATATATATATATATATCTTATTATAATCTTATAAATAAAAAACACTCACCGGCCACTTTATTAGGTACACCTTACTAGTACCAGGTTGGACCCCCTTTTGCCTTCAGAACTGCCTTAATCCTTCGTGGCATAGATTCAACAAGGTACTGGAAACATTCCTCAGAGATTTTGGTCCATATTGACATGATAGCATCACGCAGTTGCTGCAGATTTGTCGGCTGCACATTCATGATGCAAATCTCCCATTTCACCACATCCCAAAGGTGCTCTATTGGATTGAGATCTGGTGACTGTGGAGGCCATTTGAGTACAGTGAACTCATTGTCATGTTCAAGAAACCAGTCTGAGATGATTCGCGCTTCATGACATGGCGCGTTATCCTGCTGAAAGTAGCCATCAGAAGATGGGTACACTGTGGTCATAAAGGGATGGACATGGTCAGCAACAATACTCAGGTAGGCTGTGGCGTTGACACGATGCTCAATTGGTACTAATGGGCCCAAAGTGTGCCAAGAAAATATCCCCCACACCATAACACCACCACCAGCAGCCTGAACTGTTGATACAAGGCAGGATGGATCCATGCTTTCATGTTGTTGACGCCAAATTCTGACCCTACCATTTGAATGTCGAAGCAGAAATCGAGACTCATCAGACCAGGCAACGTTTTTCCAATCTTCTATTGTCCAATTTTGGTGAGCCTGTGCGAACTGTAACCTCAGGTTCCTGTTTTTAGCTGTCAGGAGTGGCACCCGGTGTGATCTTCTGCTGCTGTAGCCCATCTGCCTCAAGGTTCGACGTGTTGTGCGTTCAGAGATGCTCTTCTGCATACCTCGGTTGTAACGAGTTTTTATTTGAGTTACTGTTGCCTTTCTATCAGCTCGAACCAGTCTGGCCATTCTCCTCTGACCTCTGGAATCAACAAGGCATTTGTGCCCACAGAACTGCTGCTCTCTGGATATTTTCTATTTTTTGGACCATTCTCTGTAAACCCTAGAGATGGTTGTCCATGAAAATCCCAGTAGATCAGCAGTTTCTGAAATACTCAGACCAGCCCGTCTGGCACCAACAACCATGTCACGTTCAAAGTCACTTAAATCACCTTTCTTCCCCATTCTGACGCTCGGTTTGAACTGCAGCAGATCGTCTTGACCATGTCTACATGCCTAAATGCATTGAGTTGCTGCTATGTGATTGGCTGATTAGAAATTTGCATTAACGGGCAGTTAAACAGGTGTACCTAATAAAGTGGCCGGTGAGTGTGTATATATATATATATATATATATATATATATATATATATATATATATATATATATATATATACAAATGTGTAATCATTATAATAATTTTTTAGTGGATTCTTTTTTTTTAATGCTTTAATTTTGCTTATTTTATTAATGTTTTATTTATATTTGTAATACAATTGGTCAAACAGAAATGCCTGCTGCGTTCATCGCGTGTTAATAAAATTAGTCCCGTTAAAATGAATTTGCATTAAATCGTTATTAACACCGTAGCAACACCAAATATAAAGCACACTGGAATCTCATGCTGGCAGTAGTCCTTACTAACCAGAATAAACAAATGGCTAAACAATGACTCACTTTTGGCTGGTGACCCCAAAAGTCTTTTTGAACATCTTATTCCACATTTAGTCCACATTAGCTGTTATAAGATCCTTCGCTCCTCTGGGAAGATTTTGGAGTGTGCTTGTGAAGATTTGTGGAGATTCATTCAGCCACAAGGGTGTTAGTAAAGTCAAGTACTGATGTAGGTGAGGTGAGGAGGCCTGGGGTGCAGTCAGTGTTCACATTCATCCCAAAGGTGTTCAACAGGCTCTATAGCCTTCCACTCCAACCCCAGTAAAGTATATTTTAATGGAGCTGCTTTGTGTAGAGGGGCATTGTCATGCTGGAACAGGTTTGGGTCTCCTAGTTCAAGTAAAGGGCACATTTCATGCTTCCGCATCCAGAGACGTCCTGTACAATTGTGTGCTTCCAACTTTGTAGTAACAAAGTTGGAGGGGAAGAACCACATATGGTTGGAAAGGTCAGGTGTCCCAGTACTTTATTTAGTGCTGATAATTTACAGCATTTGGCAGACACACTTATCCAGAGCAACTTACAATTAGCTCATTCATACAACTGAGCAGTTGAGGATTAAAGTTCAGGCTCAAGGTCCAAGCAGTGGAGCTGGGATTTGAACTTACAACCTTACAGTATAAGTCCAACATCTTAACCACTGAGCTACCCCTTCCTCCTTCCTCCTGCTGTTAATCGCTTTGCCCCCTTCATTGACAGACAGTGTCTTAACACTCACAGTATTCTCTCTAAAATTAGCTAATCATCGAATCATAATTTTTTGTGGCATTTAGGTTGAATTAAAAAAACTCTCATGGCATAATTTAGTTGACTTACTCTGTCGAGCGAGTATTTAAAGTATCCACTTTTCCTGCTTCTTAAACTATTGCATGATAAAAAAATTGCCTGTGACTCGGAAAGTTGTTCATGACTCATCAAAATGATTCATTTCTCACCGCAGACCCGGCCATGAGGTCTCTGGGATTTTCAAATTGAGGAAAAACTCTTTGGAGCACCTTGAAGCATGACTTGAGCTTCAAACTGTGAACCAGTAGAAAGTTGAAGGGAAAAAAAAAAAACAAGCTTCCTGTGCATCCATCAGAACGAAGGGTCGTGAGGGATAGAGGAAGATGAAGAGGCGTTTTTTTGGAGAAGAAAATCCAAAAACAATCCCAGCTGATTGTGTTTGTGTGTGTGACTCATATTTCCTCTCCTATACTGGTATATTTGGTATATCCCTATTCTGCTTTATGGCTTAGTATAAAGTGACATATAGTACATGATTTTCGATTTTCTTTTTCTTGCTTTATATTACAAGATTTGTTGTATATAAATATATATATTTTTTAATTTTGTTTCCTTGTAAACCTTGCCCTGAAAAAAAAAAAATCCCAAATTTTTCTGTGAGGAATCTGTGAGGATTTTTCAGGGCAGTGTACACACACACACACACACACACACACACACACACACACACACCCATACACACACACACACACACACACACACACACACACACACACACACACCCATAGACATGTATGTATTTGAACAGAGATGGCTAACTTGTGTTAAATTTATTTTCGAGGTTAGTCAGGCTTTGCACATTAGATTGGGTATAAACTAGGGTTTTCAAGACATGAGAATTGAAGACAAGATATGCAGGGAAAGACATGACAGCGAAAGAGAGGGGAAGCTGTGAAAAGGGAGGCGAGAGAGAGAGAGAGAGAGAGAGAGAGAGAGAGAGAGAGAGAGAGAGCACTACTGGAATTATGTAAAAAAAAAAAAAAAAAAAAAAAAAAAGGTGCGTGGGAGAGAAAAGCAAAGACACAGAGAGGGATGGAACGCGAAAGAGGGAGGGGGTGTATGTAGAGGCAAAGGTATATTTATAGATTATTAATGCCCATATGTATATGCACCATCGGCTCCACATATTAATAAGAAATAGGAAAATTTTGAAGGCAATTATGGATTTAACTATGAAGTTTTTTTTATACAAATTTAAGTTTTTTGGGGTTTTTTGTTCATGGTTTTACCAGGTTGCCAATAATTCTGGAGCTTAGCTTTGGTATATCTGTCCTACACCCCTACCGGGGTGCCAATATTTCTGGAGCTTAGCTTTGGTATATCTGTCCTACACTCCATTGTAGCTGTTAAGAAAGAACCTTAAATTGATCCCCTGAAGATAAAACCCCTAAAAGCCAATAAGATTTCATAAAAAAAAAATTCCTACGAGTGTGTGAGTTGTGCATTACACTAGATTCATCGCCATTTGTCCACCTATATGAGGGTCTGCTCGATCCTGAGGGAAATCTAGGAGAAGTGGTATTCATGGAGGAATGCCATGTGTGTGTGTGTGAGTGTGTGTGTGTGTACAAGCTATATTTGGTGTTGTTGAAATGCATAAATGCAGTTCATCTGGCCTAGGTCTACATTTATTGTCTCTTAAGCAGAATAATTAGCCTCTCTTTTCTTTCTCTCCCTTTCTTTTTCTCTCGTCTTTCTCTCTTCGCAGAGCACGCTCGTGCTCGCAGAAAGAGCTTTGCCACAGTGAGGCAGAGAAGCATGGAAACTCCGCCCACTGCCCCTCCCCAGCAATTCCGTCAGTCGGTGAGTACCCCTGGCTCCATCCCTCATCCTTTCAGAATGATTTTTTTCATTCTTTTTTATTCTCTCTTTTATTACCTAGAAAATGTCTTACAGCCAATAGTTTTTTGATGGAGCATATAAAATATGGTGTAGAAACTTAGTAAATATTCATACTGTATTACAAAAGCAAATCCTAATTTGTTGTCTGTAGAATGATCATTTTGCAGTTGCACAATGCAAAGAGGTTTTCAGTGGACCAGGTGAATAACTTTTGAGAGATTAGGGAAAAAAAAAAACAAGAAAATGTCTACACCATTGGGCAAAAACAATTAGCAAAATAGTAAAATAATAAGCTTTTATTGGTCTTAACAACAAACCACTGCTCAGGAAATTTAGCAAGAATTAAAGTAATCTAATGAAGAAAAGTAAGATAAAGATTCCATTCAATTCAATTCAGTTTTATTTGCAGAGCGCTTTTAACAATAGACATTGTCCCAAAGCAGCTTTATAGAAATAAACATTGAGGGGAACCAGACACAAAAGGGAACCCATCCTCATGTAGGTGGCACAGAATGTCTATACATTGTCCAAGTCAAATCAAGTCAAGTCAAGTCAATTAAAAGAGTACAGAGAAATGAAGTGGTGGGACCAGGTAAAATATGATTATAGATATATATGAAGATGTAGTAGCAGAAGAATGTGTATAGACAGTCTCTAAAACGTCTCCAAAATGTCCTACATGCACTGTCCTTCTAATTAACTCATTTCTAATCCTGTCCATCCTCGTCACTCCCAATCAAAATCTCAGCATCTTTAGCTTCACTTCCTGTCTTTTAGTCAATACCACTGTCTCTAAACCATACAACTTAGCAGGTCTCACCACAGTGCTCTAAAAAATTGCCCTTGTACTCTTGCAAATACTCTCTATTACTTTGCACTGTTGACCCCAGGTACCTGAACTCCTCTGCCTTCTCCATCTCTTCTCCCTGCAACCACACCACTCCACTGCCCTCCCTCTCATTCACACACATGTACTCTGTCTTACTCCTACTGACTTTCATTCCCCTTCTCTCCAGTGTGTACCTCCACCTCTCCAGGCTCTTCTCCACCTGCTCCCTACTCTCACCACAAATCACAATATCATCCGCAAAATCATAGTCCACAGAGACTCTTGTATAACCTCGTCCATCAACCTGTCCATTACCACTGCAAACAGGAAAGGGCTCAAAGCCGATCCTTGATGCAGTCCAGCCTCCACCTTGAACCAGTCCGTTGTTTCTACTGCACACTTCATTGCTGTGACACCTCACATACTACTCTGACACACCAGATTTTCTCATACAATACCAATTCTCATACTCCTCTCTCGGCACCCTGCCGTATGCTTTCTCTAAATTAAGTCAAGTCTATTTCTATAGCGCTTTTTACATCAGACATTTTTTTAAAGCAGCTTTACAGAATTTTAACAGTTAAGGTGAATAGTGTGTATTTATCCCTGATAAGCAAGCCTGGCGACTGTGGCAAGGAAAAACTCCCTTAGATGTTATGAGGAAGAAACCTTGAGAGGAACCAGACTCAAAAGGGAAACCCATCCTCATTTGGGTGACATCAAGCTCGTAATTATAAATCTTTAAACAATACAGAACACTGGAGAGTAAGAACTAACACGAGCACTGGAATGTAAGATTATGAGTAATGTTCTTTCTACAGTCTTTTACAGTAATTTGTGGTTACAAAACTAGGAGCTACTGAGAAACTCATAAAATAGCCCAACATTTGTGATCATCACAGATCCAACACCAGCTTCCCCTTTAAAGCCTTTAAACACTCAAGGAGGTCCAGTGTCCAAACTCCACATGAAGTGGGATCCAGTTGGCGCTGGTATGTCTCTAGATGGTTTGGGATGTTTGCGGGGCATCTACTTCTTTAAAGGTCCACAATCTTCATGAGGTGGGACGTGACTGGGGCTGGCGCAACCTCAGGATGCTTTGGGATGGGGAGAGAAAGAGAAGCAGTGGAGAGGAATAAGCGTAGCTGCTGTTCATGATATTAACAAGCACAAGTTGATAATGTGCATGTGATCAGATGTTCTGAAGCACAAGGTTATGATGTGATGTGTGTTATGTGTAGGCTTTGCTAAAAAGATAAGTTTTTAATCTGCACTTAAACTGGGAGAGTGTGTCTGAGCCCTAAACACTGTCAGGAAGACTATTCCAAAGTTTAGGAGCTAAATATGAGAATGCTCTACCACCTTTAGTGGACTTTGCTATTTTAGGAACTACTAGAAGTTCCAAGTTTTGAGATCTCAGGGAGCATGATGGGTTGTAACGTGTTAGAAGACTGTAAAGACACATGGGAGCCAAACCATTTAGTGTTTTGTAGGTAAGTAGCAGTAGTTTGTAGTCGATTTGAAACTTTACAGGTAGCCAGTGTAGGGATGATAAGATTGGGGTTAAAGGGTCATATTTTCTCGACCTTGTGAGAACTCTGGCTGCTGCATTCTGGACTAACTGCAGCTTGTTTATTAATGATGCAGGACATCCACCTAGTAATGCATTACAATAGCCCAGTCTGGAGGTCATGCATTGTTACAAGCTTCTCTGCATCAGATATAGACAACATGTTTCTTAGCTGAGCTATATTTCTAAGGTGAAAGAAGGCTGTTTTTGTAACTTTGTTGATATGAATTTTAAAATACAAGTTGCTGTCTAAAATAACTCCCAGGTCTTTAACTGTTGAACTAGTAGTTACAGTACATCCTTCTAACTGCAGGTTGAAATGCTGGAGCTTCTGTGTACTGGTTTTTGGGCCAATGAGCAAAATCTCTGTCTTATCAGAATTTAATAATAGAAAGTTATGGGTCATCCAGTCTTTAAATTTTTTAACACACTCAGTTATCCGAGCCAATTGAGCTTTATCGTCTGGTTTCGATGAGATATATAGCTGGGTATAATCAGCAAAACAGTGAAAGCTAATCCCATGCCTTCTAATAATATTCCCTAAGGAAAGCATGTATATTGTGAAAAGCAGTGGTCCTAGAACTGAACCTTGTGTCACCCCATAATTTACTAGCATTAGCCTGGATAGCTCTCCATTTGAGTCTACAAAATGGTAACAATCAGACAGGTAGGATTTAAACCAGCTTAATGCCTGTCCCTGAATGCCGATGTAATTTTGTAAGTGATCTAGGAGAAGATCATGATCTGTAGTGTCCAATGTAGCCTTGGTCTGAAGCTAAAAACAGGTCATTATTGATTTTAACTAGAGCAGTTTCTGTGCTGTCCACAAACACACAATGCAACTCCTTCTGACATTCTCTATACTATCCATGAACATTCTCAAAGCACATTTTGCATATGTATTGCTCTTTCTTTGCAACCATACTATTTCTCACAGATGGTCACCTCTTCTCTCAGCCTGGCTTCCACAACTCTTTCCTATAACTTCATAGTGTGACTGATCAACTTTATTTCCCCAGTAGTTACTGCAGGTCTGCACATCTCCCTTATTCTTAAAAAATGATACCAGCACACTCCTTCTTCATTCCACAGGCATCCTCACACCTTCTAAAATTTGTTGAACAATTTTTGTTTCACTTCTTTATTCCACCACCACGTCTCTTTGTCCTCCTTTCTCTTTTCAGATGTCACACCCAGTACCTTTCTAACTGTCTCCCTCATCACTTCTGCAGTAGTTGCCCAATTATCCAGCACCTCTTCATCAACACAGAGCCCCTGTCTGACCTCTTCCCTGAACCTTACACTACAGTCTTCCTCCTTTAGTTTCCACCATCTTGTTCTATTTTCAGTCCTTACACTCCTCTTCCTCTTCTTCCTAACCTCCAAAACCATCCTACAGACCACCATCCTATGCTGTCTAGCTACACTGTCCCCTGCCAAAACCGTATAGTCTCCAAGCTCTTTCAGGTTGCATCTCCTGAATAATAAATATTTACCACTGCCATATTCATTCTTTTAGCAAAATGTACCACCAACTGCCCTTCCACATTCCTCTCCTTAAGGCTATATGTACCCATCACCTCCTCATCACCTCTGCTCCATTCACCTACATAGCCACTTCATCTAACTCGCTAAAAAAATTTTCCTTTTTTCTCCATCTCACAACCCACTTGTGGAGCATAAACACTGATGACAACTTTCAACTTTTAGCTTCACGTTCATCACCTCTCTTCATCTCCACTACACTCTTACTGTACTCTTTCTTTGGAATCACCCCTACATCATTTCTCTTTCATTCCACACCATGACAGCAGTTTAACCCCCCCTCCAATGGCCGTACTCCCTTTTCACACAACATATCTACCTTTCTTCTATTCATCATATCAGCTAACTCTTACCCTTTACCAGTCATAGTACCCACATTTAAAATACCAACCCGAAACCCACTCTCCTACACTTTTCCTTTCCTTGCCGTCTCTGTAGGCGTCTTCCTCCTCTCCTTCTCCTCCTTTGGCCAACCGTAGCCAAATTTCCACCAGTACCTTGGTGGCGGTCGTTGGTAACCCAGGCCTCAACTGATGCAGTATGAAATTCTGTTTCGTGATCTGCATATTTGATTCTCACATATTTTGGGCTGGATGCCCTCCCTAATGGCTTTGGACCGGCACTAAGAGTGCTCTGGCTTATGTAACCCTAATGGCTGGGTTAAAAGAAAGATGTCTACAGACTAATAAAGACATAAAGGCCAGGTCAAATCAAGCCAGTTGAATTGGTAGAGAGAGATGAAGGGACAGGAGTAGGAAGATGTCTACAGAGAGATGAAGGGATAGAAGAAGAAAGATTAAGGGGTGAGGCCTGATGGATATTTAGAAAGAGATAAAAGGGTGATGCCAGGTGGATGATTTTATATGTAAGATGAGAGGGGTGAGGCAAAGCGGATGTCTATAGAAAGATAAAAAGGTAAGGCCAGTTGGATGTCTATATAAAGATAAAGAGATGACTCTAGGTAAATATCTATAGACAGATGAAGTGATTGGGCTGGGTAAATGTCTATAGAAAGATAAAAAGGTGAGGTCAGGTGACTGAATATCTACAGATGAAGGGATGAGGCCAGGTGGATGACTATAGACAGATGAAGTGGTGAGGCCAGGTGGATGACTATAGACAGATGAAGTGGTGAGGCCAGGTGGATGACTATAGACAGATGAAGAGGTGAGGCCAGGTGACTGTCTATAAAGAGGTGAAGGGTTGAGGTGTGGATGTCTATAGACAGGTGAAGGGTTGAGGTGTGGATGTCTATAGACAGGTGAAGGGTTGAGGTGTGGATGTCTATAGACAGATGAATGTATGTGGCTTGGCATAAAAATCAAGGCGAACCAGGCCTATACACAACCCACTGCCTTGTTTTATTTAGCATTATCACCTTGCAAAAAAATAATAATAATGAAATGGCTTGCAGTTCCGAGTACTCAACAGTTTCACACTATCTGGAATTCACAGCTGACCCGTAGCATAGCGACTGCCACTTTACAGCCCACGTGGGTTTGCATTTCACAGGGCTGAAACGCTGCTTTCAAATCAACGCCAATCTGTTGCATTTGATGTGAGTTGCGTCTCCATCTAAAAGAAGATTCAGAAACCTGTGGTGCTTTGACCTTTACTGTGATTCACTAATTGACTCCCACATCCCAAAATGTTATTCCAAGTGGAATGAAAAGTTGACTGAGTGGAGCAAATTGAGATATAGGAAATTAAGGACCTGCCTTACCAAATCTTTCTTTTAGTTGTGGCTACAAGTAAACAAAATACACACAAAATGTGCTATAAACCCATGAGTTAAGATAACATAAGATAAAGTATGATGTAAATGTAATGTAGAATGTGAGGTCACAGTCAGCTGTGGACTTTAATTCTCTGCAACCACATACCACATTTTAAAGCAGAGATTTTAAGAGTTTCTTAAAATCATACTTGAGTAAAACTGCAAAACTTACTCCATTCCAAGTTTAAACGGACCAATTTCAATATGACTTGTGTAAAAGAGTATATTGAGTATCTGACTCATATTGAACGTAGGCTCAAAGATGCACTACTCCTCTAAACCAAGGCACATGTTAGTGAAAAGCCAAAAACTGTTTATTTGTGAGGTTTTATTTCCTAAAATACAAATCATATTGTACACCTCAATACTATATTACCCAACAACACAACAGCTTCTTTAACATGCCAGAATGAAACAAAGATCAAACAGGTTGAAAAAAAAAAAAGTATTAGATATCTTTAAAAAAAAAGGAATTTTAATTAACAAATAAAATGTGAGTATTATGTCACAAAGTAGAAGAACCATTAGTATACAATGGACAAAAAAATTATAGTAAATATCGCCTTTTCTTCAAATAAATAAGCCACGGCAGATAAAATGTGCAAAATGTAATCTGTACCGGTCATTGTCAATTAAAATAGAGTGGAGTAAAAAGTACATATATTGAATCCTAAATATGGTTGAGTAAAGAGTAAAAGTTGCTTATATCTTTCTAGTTAAACTAGAAAGTAGCGAAAAATTGGCTTATGTATAGTAACAAAGTACATTTACTCAAATACTTTACACTAATGTTTCACAATTTATTCATTTAATACAATGTGCTACTTCAACCAACTTCATTGGGCTCAGGTTGGCCCAAACACACACACTCATGCCCAGTATATAAGATGTCCTTTCAATAACTTATTGCCAAGTATTTTTGTCAGTGATTTGTTTCTAGACCAAACCAAGCCTTTCTAGTTAGTGTTGGATCTCTTGTTACCATTGTAACCCTGGTTGTTACTTTGGGTTTTAGTATTCTGTTTTTGCCCCCTGACTGTTTGTTGACCATTATTTTATATTATATTATTATTTTTCTTATCAATTTGGATTTGCCTGCAGATTTACATTTACATTAATGCCCTTATATAGAGCAACTTACATTTATATAATTTGTATAACTGAGCAGCTATTGGGTTGAGGACCTTCAGATACAAGGTCCTATGTCTTAATCAGTAAACTAGCACAGATGTCACAGAGGAAGCCTTCAGAGCCTGCAAATTCTCAAAGCTACTATAAACTTTCTTTCAGCTTCTCCCATTACTGGTCGCCACAGCGGACCATCCGCATGTTTGATTTGGCACATGTTTTTACGCTGGATGCCCTTCCTAACGCAACCCTCCCCATTTATCCGGGCTTGGGACCGCTAGTATATGGTTGCTTAAGACAAGAAATGTATTCTACAAATTGAAATCATTCATACGTTTAATTCCTAAACGTTTAGTACAGACATCTTGTCGATCACGTCGTGCGTTTACTCTGCCTCGAGCATCCGAACTCTGTGTGAATCTGCGTTTCTTAACCTGCTCACATAATCCCTGGAGGCTGAAGCGTGTAGAAAATCTCTAACATAAAACTTCCCAAGCCATATTAATATGTTTTTCTTTTCAGGCTTTAATGGTGAGGCGAGACGAATCGCCACGTGATAAAATAAATGCTGTGAAACGTACGCTCTGTTAAATAAACTCGCTCGAATGAGGTCAGCGAACTCTTTTACTGAGTTTGTGAGGTCATGTTTCCGACAGCCTTGTTTAGTTGGTGTTTTAGGTGCGGTAATTATAGCTGACGCCAGCACAACTTTCGATGGAGGCGGCTGGAAATTAGCGGATAGCAGGTGATTTTAAGCACGGAGAACCAAACTGCAGTGTATTCAGATACACAGAGAGTGAGAGAGAGACGGAGGGAGGGAGTTAGAGTGGGTGTACAATATCTATATAAGTGTTCAAGACAGAGAGAGGGAGAGAAAGAGTGAGAGTGTAGGCAGAATCGGAGTATGAGTCACCAAGACAGAAACAGCAGCAGTAATTTTTGTTCATCTCCAGTGCTATCTAGTGGTCAAATCACACCTCTAGTGTCATATTCAACCTTAAAGTGCAATTCTACCTATAATACCAGATACACCATATGGATAAAAGTTAATCCCAGTCTGCCTTTAGTACTCATTTGCTCTTACAATATCTTCCACTCTTTTGAGAAGATGGTCCACTGTACTTTGGATTGTGCTTTTTGAGAAATTTGAGGGGATCCATTTAGCTACAAGGGTGTTAGAAAAGCCAAGTACTGATGTAGGTGAGGAGGCCTGGGGTGCAGTCAGCATTATAAATCTAACTCATCCCAAAGGTGTTCAATAGGGTTGAGGGTCAGAGCTCTCAAGATCTTCCACTATATATATATATATATAAAAGGTCTGTCAATCGATTCAAATGTTTATTTTACAATTAATAGCATGATTGTCATACCTTACATAAATACTTTTCAAGTTTTTATTATTTAAATCAATGTGCATGGACATATATGGATGCTCGAATAGAGCATTAAGATAAGATATTCTTGTAAATGATTTGAAGTAATAACGGTGTTTTAAATGATGTAAATTATCTGGACACCAAACAGGACTTTTGCTATGTTTCCACGGACAATTTTAATTGCCGGACGTGTGATTCAAGGCGGATTTTGGTGTTTGATTTAAGACTTGGCGCATCAGTAAAACAAATGTTTAGTGATTAAAATAAATATATATATATATATATATATATATATATATATATATATATATATATATATATATATATATATATATTTCATTTTTATACCATTATATATATATATATATACATTTTATTTTTATATATATATATATATATATATATATATATATATATATATATATATATATATAAAATGAAAATGGTCAAACAGAAATGCATGCTGCAGTAATCGCACGTTAATAAAATTTGTGCCGTTAAAATAAATCTGCGTTATATTTTTACAGCCCTTATATATTACATGTATGAAGAAAGTATATGTACAGTAAGGAAAATAGGTGTTTGAACACCCAGCTATTTTGCAAGTTCTCCCACTTAGAAATCATGGAGGGGTCTGAAATTGTCATCGTAGGTGCATGTCCACTGTGAGAGACATCTAAAAAAAAAATCCAGAAATCACAATATATGATTTTTAAACTATTTATTTGTATGATACAGCTGCAAATAAGTATTTGAACACCTGTCTATCAGCTAAAATTCTGACCCTCAAAGACCTGTTAGTCTGCCTTTAAAATGTCCACCTCCACTACATTTATTATCCTCAATTAGATGCACCTGTTTGAGGTCATTAGCTGCATAAAGACACCTGTCCACCCCATACAATCAGTAAGAATCCAACTACTAACATGGCCAAGACCAAAGAGCTGTCCAAAGACACTAGTGACAAACATTGACTTTCTCAGGTGTTCAAATACTTATTTGCAGCTGTATGTACATACTATATGTATGTATGTATGTATGTATGTATATTTATGTACACACTGATAACTCCATGTATATATTTTTCATAGCAGCAAATCCAAAAAAAGGAGCTAAACCAGGTCTAATACAGCAATAAAACCAAGCAATTTGTTAGATGTGCATTTGTGTGTAAAATTAACAGCCAGAAAGAAACTGCACCGTCTAATATACTAACAGGGTTTACAGAGTTTAAAAGGTTTTTACAAATAATGTGTTGCCCAATTTTGCTTTAATGAGAAAAGGTATATAGATATGTAAACAAAATAAAATACAGGATAGATAGATAGATAGATAGATAGATAGATAGATAGATAGATAGATAGATAGATAGATAGATAGATAGATAGACAGACAGACAGACAGACAGACAGACAGACAGACAGACAGACAGACACTAACTAGCCATAACCGATGGAGGCATAGCATTATGACCACCAGCCTAATATTGTGTTGGTTCCCTTTTTGCTGCCAAAACAGTCATGAACCGTCGAGCAACAGCAGCATGAACTTCTTCAGCAATTTAAACTACAGAAGCTCATCTGTTGGATCGGACCACATGCACCAGTAATTTTAGATTTCAATATTCATGTATGGTTATGTTTGTAGGTAAATAATTTGTCCAGAGCCTGCAAGTTCTCATGCAACTAATCCAGTATCTTGTTCTGAGTGGAAGGAGGTTGAACAGTCACGTATAGTTTGTGAGGAGTCCCTGATACTGTGCACAGACATCTACTGTAGTGAAGATGCTCAGTAGCAGGTAGCTGGGTGTCAATGATGCGTTGCACGGTTATTACGACACTTTAAAGGCTTTACATCACATAGCTGCCATACCACACTATGATGGAGTCAGTCAGGATGTTCTCAACAATGCAACTGTAAAAGGTAATTCAAATCTCATGGGACAGATGAACTGATTTGAATGAAATGCTATGTAATGTAAAAATGTAAAGCAAAGTCAATGTCAATTCGATTAATTAAGCACCCACAGTGTGGCTTACTGAGCCTGAGAGGTTTTTTTTGGGACCAGAGATTATTTCAGCGAAGGTCAGGTATTAAATTTGTTACATGCTGACTAATCAGATCGATAAGGATACAATACAATTTTTATTTGTATAGCACATTTCAACATGGTCACAAAGCAGATTTACAGAAATAAATCTATTAAAAATATATATACATTTTAAATTTAGAATTCATAAATGTATTCATAAGTAATGAGGAAATCAGATGTGAAAGCGCTGAGAGAAAAACTCCCTGAAAAAATATAAAGAAGAAACCTTCAGAGGAACCGGACTCAAAAGGAAAGCCATCATTAACTTCTCAGTTTTTTTTTAACTGACACACATTCTCTGTGTGGGTTTCCTCAGGATTCTCTGGTTTTCTCCCACTTCTCAAAAGCATGACTGTAGGTGGATCGTCTATGTTAAATCCCCCCCCAGGTGTGAATGAGCGTGAGAGAGGGAGTATATGGCACTTTAATTGATGCTGAATGAATAAAACTAGGATTCATATTAGAATTATTCTATTCGCACCTCTGATATCACAACTAGAAAGCGTGAAAAGGGTTGCATTTGCACATACCTTCGGAATAGACTATTACACTTATTTTGAGTTTACGTCCAGCCTTTTAATGTGTTCTACTGAAAACTCGACAAAGGTTTAGTTTGAGGTTTTGATTCATCCGCAGGTCTGTTTGAGATCGTAAGTAACAAACAGCAATATGCAAAATGTTCAAAAGTATTGGAACACCTGCATTTTCCACCCATATGTGCTTCAATTCCAAAATGTTACCACAAAGTTGGAGGCAGGCAATTGTATACGATGTCTTTGGTTGCATTCGCATACGAATTTCTTTTCACTTGAACTAGGAGACCCAAACCTGTTCCAGCATCACAATACCCCTGTGCACAAAGCCAGCTCCATAAAGATATGCTTTACATGGGTTGGAGTGGAATGAATGTGAATGCTAACTGGACCCCAGGCTTCCCCATCTCACCTATATCAGTACCTGACTTTATACCACCCTTGTGGATGAATAAGTCAAAATCTCCACAAGCACACTCCAGAATCTAGTGGAACATCTTCCCAGAAGAGCGGAGGTCTTGTTCCATATAATGTATCATGTGCATATGGTACATCATGTCTGCCTTCTTTGTAACTCTAAATAACATGCACACTTTTTTATTATTTTTTAATTTAAGCCCTGAATTTTTCCAAACCAGCACCACATAACCGTGTGTCACTGCTATGGATTTTTTAGTAACTTCTACTTGTCCATCAAATGCAACATTTCTTTTAAAATATTGGTGTTTTAAAAGACTTGGCACAAAATCTCAACGTCTTGTGAGGCCTGGGTTTTCCCTCCCGTTTCTGTTTCTCTGTTCTGTCCTGCATGTCAACCCAACTGGGATTCAAAAGCGAAATATAAAAATAAGCCCTTTTGTGACTTTTCATTAAATGAACAGTATAAATGTATGAGAGCGAGATTGAAATTCATAGTCAACATTCAAAAAGTCTTACTGTGTGCATTCTGCATCCATAAACCAACACAATTACTTTATTTGATTTAGTAACGCCTTGTGTACACAAATTATTAATAAAATAGGAGATTGAGTCTATATGTAGAGTGTAGTGTATATATCAGACAGCAGCCCTGCCGATATAGACAAAGATACAGATATATACTGTGATATTTTACATTTTTTATAAACCTGGGGGTGACTAGGAACAAGAAATTGCTGAAATTGGGCATAAATATTCAGGTAGTCTGGAATATGGAAGGGTTTTCAGTTCACAGGTGTGCCTTGTCAATAGTTTATTTGTGACATTTCTTGCCTTCTTAATGTGCTTTGGACCATCAATTGTCTTGTGCAGAGAAAAGGGTGGGTAAATAGCCATGCTAGTGGTACTACAGCTACTGTACAAATCCATATCCACCTTGAACCTTGAACTACAGCTACTGTTCAAATCGATATTATGGCACGAAACACTCAGTTAAGTAAAGAGAAAATACAATCCATTATTACCTTAAGAAATAAAGATCAGTCAACCTAAAAAATCTCAAGTACTGTACATTCAAATGTATCTTCAAGTTTAGTATGAAGAACCAGGCTCTTATTAGGACCATCCCAGGAAAGGACGTTCAAGAGCTACCTCTGCTGCATGGGATAAGTTAATTAGAATGTTTCTTTCTCTGTTAGAGATCATACCTAAACAAACTGCATCGAGACCAAGAAGCTAGGACTAAGTTATGGAAAAGTATCAATCAGGGTTTGATTATTAAAAATAATATATATCTTCAGAATTTTTTAACACCCCAATGGGCATTTTTAAAGGAAATACTAATCTTTTAAAAGTTAATCAACAAATGATTGGTCAGAAAATGAACCAACAAGAATGAAATAGATCCACTCCTGAGATCCTCCTGAGACCATGAGGGAAATTAACTTCTATAGTCTTGTATGCAAATGTGAAATCATGATAAGAGCTCCATAAAAAAAAAAAAAAATCAACATACATCATACGTTTCTTCAAATATTATACTTTCAATTTAAGTTTATTGCTATAGTGCTTTTTTACGATGGTGGTAGTTTCAAAGCAGCTTTAAAGAATGTAAGAATTATAGAACATAATTTACTTATATTTCCATGTAACACATTTACACTACAGTTTGAAGGAAATTAACATTTAGTAGAACATTTTCTTTTCTTTCTGTAAAAAAAAAGCTGACCATAGGTTTACCAAGTTGAAAATATTTAGTGCATAATTATAATAATACTTGGAGCATTGTTTTTTGCCCAGAAATATCTGTATATAAATTCTTTTTTTTTTTTTTTTTGCTTATAGAGCTGAATTTCCAGTATGAAAAAGATGATACTAATGGTACTAAAACCAGTGAATCAGCATTAACATCTGAATCACTGTACAATCAGTACAACAGTTCGTGTTGTGTTTATCAGAACTTTGTCTGTGTGTGTGTGTGTGTGTGTGTGTGTGTGTGTGTGTGTGTGTGTGTGTGTGTGCGCGCATCAGAGTTTTCTTAGCCGTCGTCTGAAAAGCTCAATTAAGCGAGCCAAGAGCCAGCCCAAACTTGATCGCACCGGAAGCTTCCGCCACATGATTCTCCCACGATTCCGCAGTGCTGACCAGGAAAGGTAGGCAAAATACACCCAGACACACACAAACACACACACACACACACACACACACACACACACACACACAATAATATACCAGTGATGGGTAAATAAATCATTTTTAATTGCGAATATACATCAAGACAGATATCATGCATTGTTTATTACAAGATGAAATGTAAGTCATTCTGGGCTCAAGGTGCAAGATACTTTTATGCTATGTGTATAAATATTGGATGACACAGGTTACCGAAAATCAAAAATGCACCAAGATGTACAAAGGATGGTTTTGTATTCACATCCTCATCTCAATTGAAATTTATTGTGAGGTGACGCAAGATTTCTAGCCCTAATTGACACGAGTGGGATTCATTTCCTAGACTCTTCTGTCAGTATGATATCTGCCTGTCACGTGGGGCTTTATCTTTAATCTCCTTTAAGACTGCTGAGGTTTTTTACAACGGATGCATCCCTAGATTTATTGCAAAAAGACTCTTTATTGTGTAACATAAACTGAAACCTACAGAAACTTGCTTGGTATAATTGGTGCTGTCCTGTTGCTCATGGGATTTGCAGTACACAATGATCCAGGAAATATATATTTATACAAACACACACACATCAAACAGGCATAACATTATGACCACCTGCTTAATTTTGCTGCCAAAAGTCCTGATCCATGGAGCATTAACAGCATGAACTTTTTCAACAATCCAACGGGAGCTTGTCTGCTGGATCAGAGCACACGGACCAGCCTTCGATCCCCTCGTGCATCAATGAGCCTCGGCTACTAATGACCAGCATGGGGATCAAAGGCTCCTGCTGGCTCACCACTGTTCCTTCCTTGAACCATTTTTGGTAGATACTGACCACTGCAGACCAGCAACACCCCACAATAGCTGCAGTTTTGGAGAAGTCCTGACCCAGTCGTCTAGACATCACGATTTGACTCTTCTCAAACTCGCTCAAATCCTTACGCCTGACCATTGTATCTGCTTTTAACACAACAGCTTTGAGGACAACATGTTCACACACACACACACACACACACACACACACACACACACACACACACACACACTAAATAACAGTCTTCTCCTTGTCATATAAATTACATAATGTGAAACGTACAGGTACATCTACAATAAACTTATAGACTATATAGACAAAAGTTTGTGTACACCAAACCTTGTGCTTTTTGAACATCTCATTCCATATTTAGTCCCTATTTGCTTTTATAATATCTTCTACTCTTCTGGGAAGAAGTGTAGATTTGTACTTGTAGGAGAGCAATCAGTTCGGACAGGTGGGGAAGAAAGAACAGTGGGGCAGCAACCAGTTTGACAGACCCAGATTCTTTATGTTATCACTTTCTCTCTTACACATGCCCACACATGCCCCCGCACACACACACACACACACACACACACACACACACACACACACGCATCTCTCCGTGCCTCTCTCTCTTACGGTGCCCTTCTGTCACTCCTCTTATGCTTTTCCCGCATCAATACAACAAAGAACACTGATTAGACTAATTCCCAACAGGTGTGTGATTCTTACCGCTTGTCTCTACCGGCCTCGCCCTCCATTCACAAACTGCCGTTTGGCCACGCCCCCTGCTGCCACAGGATTCATTCAGCCACTCAAGATTCAATTTAATTCAACTCATTTTTATTTGTATTTCGTTTTTAACAATAAACATTATTTCACAGCAGCTTTACACAGATAATGTGGTGATAAAAATGAATACGATTTTCTTTATAAGTGTAAGTTTGTCCCTGATGAGTGAGCCGGTGGCGACTGCGGTGAGGAAAAACTCCCCGAGATGGCAAGAGGAAGAAACCTTGAGAGGAACCAGACTCAAGAGGGAACCACATCCTCATCTGGGTGGCACTGAATGTCCATTTATTACAGATAAACAATGTTGAGGTGCAGTGATTATGATCAGAAGCAAACTGTAATCCTGAGTCACTGTAGCAGACTGTTGACATTAACTACAGTCCAAATCCATCCTCTAAGCTCCTGCTCTTACTCTGCAATTTCATGGATCCCCTGGGCGTTGATGAGAAACCGTCCCCAGCTGCACAGAGTGGCCTCCAATTGAAGAGAACACCATCCAGAGGCAGGCTGGGATGAACTGGGCAGATCCAAGGAGAGAAGAGGGACAAAAACAGTGGTCTCTGGTACCCCAGCAGAGAGAGAGAGAGAGAATGGAGAAGAGGGCTGACAGGGAGAGAAGGATATGGATTATTATGTGTCCTTATTGTTGTCTGAAAGTTAAGGACACTGTGCAGGACTTGGGGACTATAGCAGCATAACTAAAAGAGAAAGCCAGAAGGTAACACAGGCATGAGGTCTTCCATCTCAACCTATATGTAAACTACATCTTCATGGAGCTGGCTTTGTGCACAGTGGCAACACACTCCAAAATCTAGCGGACCATCTTACCAGAAGATATTCTTAGTTATTCAGCAAATGGGGACTAAATGTGGAATGGGATGTTCATGAAGCACATGCCAGTCCTATGGTCAGGTATCCACAAACTTTTGTCTTTATAGTGTGTCACATGCTCATGACACTTCATGTTTGTCGTACTTAAGTATTAGTGCCCAGGCATTTTTCAGAACTGATCATGAATCAGGTCTATTACAAGTATATTGTTTAGTCTGTATTATGAAATTTTGCAGCCTAAAGCATAATTTTAGGCCTTGAGCTCTTTTTTTGCCAAATGATCTAACAGGCTACTTATTTTAAAACTAAGAAACCGATTTACAATACAAAGAAGCAACATCGCCCAGTAATAAACGAAAGGGGAGACTTTAAATCGTTTATTTTTATTGCCGTATTATTAGTCTCTATTTTTATGGATCTCTTGCTGCAGAACACGTCTGATGCAGAGCTTCAAGGAGTCCCATTCCCACGAGTCGTTGCTGTCACCGAGCAGCGCGGCCGAGGCGCTGGACCTCACGCTGGATGAGGACGCCATCATCAAACCCGTCCATTCCAGCATCCTCGGCCAGGAGTACTGCTTTGAGGTATGTGTGTGTGTGTGTGTGTGTGTGTGTTTGTGACAGAAACAACCATCTTGAACATGTACAGTTGTACATACTGTAAGTATTTGTTTTTCCTTGAACTTGCCACATTATGCTACAGAATCAAACTGAAATGGGTTAATTGAGATTACATGTCATGAACAGTGGCAGGCCATCAGGGTCAGCAAGGCCTTCATGCTATCAGAATCACTGACCTACATTATAATATATTTTTGGTCCATGAATATGTATACATTCATTTCCTATAGTCACTTCATTTAATAGTGTTTCTCTCAGGTGAACCAGAGTGTAAGTTTAGCTTAGAGTTTCTATCCAACCAGATTTCATCAGTCACATCACATGTTGCTGGGGTCAAAGGGAACTGGCGTAAGCCCTTTGCGGTCAGCATTTGCAGGATCCCTGTAGCTACAATCCATGTTGCATCAACCAATCAGATTTCTAGTTGACTAGGTCGGCTAAAACAGTTTAAAACAATTGTTTAGCTTTTTCATGAACTGTTTATACTTTTGCGTTTTCTTTCCCGTAGTATTTGCACAAAAACACACAATTTGGCATTATTTGAAATCCCCAGGAAAAGCATAATGCACGGAAAAAATGCACAAAAACGCAAAATCCGGGGTCATTCTTAAGGTTATTATTGATGCTTCTGATAGAGATGACGTATGCGGGTGGTGCAGTTGTGGCTGCAGTGAAAGGAGGCGTGTTGAATTGTGCTCATTGGGTTTTTTGCCATTTCTATAGACGTGGCATCATGATAGCATTAAGAGGTGGATTCAGTCGGGTAGGACACCACAGAATATTTCCAGAAATAATTTGAAATACTGAAGAAGGGAAAATCAGTGTAGTTTGTAAATTTATTTACTAATTGTAATTAAGTATTTACCCCTTATTACCGTGAAATACCGTATGTAACCATTACCATCAGAAGTCACATGATTAGTTGAATGCGGTCTATCTATGTGATTAAAGTGTCATGTGACCTTGATATCCAGACATCTGCTCCTGAAATCTGTAAGAGATCATATGGTATCACAAAGACCAAAAAATGAGGACACAATTTATGGAAAAGTATTCACAGTTTGATTAGGAAAAATATATATATAAATCGTCAAACACCCCAATGAGAGCCCCTAACCTCTATTTTTAATACAACACACCAAACATCGCACAGCTATTATTCCGAAGTAGGCTCTTCACCGAGCGTCAGTGAGCACACAGAAGTCCGAAAAAGCAAAGTGAAACCGTGTAAATACTTACGCAAGCCACAGTAAACATGACCTTTCGGCATGTGTGATTTTTTTATGTATATATGTGATCTTTAGGTAACAACAGCCTCGGGCACAAAGTGTTTTGCCTGCCGATCGGCTGCTGAGCGGGACAAGTGGATCGAGAACCTGCAGCGAGCTGTTAAACCCAACAAGGTGGGAAACGTGGGTGTCTGGTCCTCAGGCTTTACAACTGAATCCAACTGTGAAATGTATAGATGTGTTATTATGTAATTCTAATGCGTTATATATAGGTGTGTGTGTGTGTGTGTGTGTGTGTGTGTGTGTGTGTGTGTGTGTGTGTGTGTGTGTTTGTTTATATGGCATATGGTGCGAGATTTTGAGTAGAGGCAAAGTGAATGGTGCAGTGGTACATTTTTCTGCTGTGTTTACAAAGTGCTAAAATAATAGAAGGATATAAATGATCCTAGTTTAAAATCTATCTATTTATATGTACACACTATATGGACAAAAGTTTTGGGACACCTGACCTTTCCAGCCATATGTGGTTCCTCTCCCAACTTGAAAGCTGGAGTTACACAACTGTATAAGATTTCTTTCGATGCGGTATAATAACATTTTGCGTTCCCTTTACATTGGAAACCCAAACCTGTTCCAGCACTGTGTACAAAGCAAACTCAATGCAGATATGGTTTACATGGTTTGGAAAGGAAGCTCTTGAGAGGCCTGCTGTAGAGCTCTGAGCATATATATATAAAATATAGAATGTTCTGATATTATATACAGTACAGACCAAAAGTTTGGACACACCTTCTCATTCAAAGAGTTTTCTTTATTTTCATGACTATGAAAATTGTAGATTCACACTGAAGGCATCAAAACTATGAATTAACACATTTGGAATTATATATGGAATTATATACATAACAAAAAAGTGTGAAACAACTGAAAAATGTCATATTCTAGGTTCTTCAAAGTAGCCACCTTTTGCTTTGATTACTGCTTTGCACACTCTTGGCATTCTCTTGATGAGCTTCAAGAGGTAGTCACCTGAAATGGTCTTCCAACAGTCTTGAAGGAGTTCCCCGAGAGATGCTTGGCACTTGTTGGCCCTTTTGCCTTCACTCTGCGGTCCAGCTCACCCCTAAACCATCTCGATTGGGTTCAGGTCCGGTGACAGTGGAGGCCAGGTCATCTGGCGCAGCACCCCATCACTCTCCTTCTTGGTCAAATAGCACTTGATGCCTTCAGTGTGACTCTACAATTTTCATAGTCATGAAAATAAAGAAAACTCTTTGAATAAGAAGGTGTGTGCAAACTTTTGGTCTGTACTGTATATATATATATATATATATATATATATATATATATATATATATATATATATATATACACAATAATACAATGTCATGCCTAGAGATTTTCTCCAGAATGGTCCAGAATGTCTTCGTGACCCGGTGTTTTAGGAACTCTGCTTTAAGTAGTCAGTCTATTGACACTATGAATTTTAAAATGCATTCGATTCATGATAGAATTAAAATAAATGGCTTAAAATTATTAAAAAATAAAAGAAAAACATTTTGATTTCATCTCCTTACACTGTATTTAAAAGAAAGTTTAGAGATATGAACCTCTTTATTTACAAAAGTGTTGATGAGGAACTAACATGGCTAAATGAAATCAGAATCTTTATTGACAAGTATCATGGGTTGCATGCGTAAGGAATTTATAATGCTGTGCTGCTGCAATAAAAATATGAAAAAACTACTTTTCTAGGAAAATCTAGGAAAATAAAATAGTAAAATAATAAATAAAGATAAAGACGTTAGTTTTTAGTTAGTTAAACACAAGTTTAAAAGAGTTTGTGTTCATTTCATATTACCACTTTTGACTTGAGTTGAAAACTCTGAGCTTTGAGATATTTGTTTTTTAGTTGAAGTCAAGAATGTGTTGTTTTCTTGAAACATTGTTTTCACTGGATAATTATTTTTAACAGGCCATGCCATCATGCTAATCTAGAGAGGGTAAATGTATAAAAAAATGTATCCGCTAATGACTCCATAATGAAATACATGATTACATTCTAAAATGTCTAAAAGAACAAAGTGGCCAACTATTGGAGTGGAAAGGGATGGTATTACTTCATCCTCTGTTTGTCAAAGTGATAGTAACAATGGGTAGGTGGTATCTTACTGTTTAAGTCTTTGGATCTGAAGGTCATGAGTTCAAATCCCAGCCACACCAAACTGACATTTATGGTTCCCTGTGCAAGGCCCAAGCTGCTTAATTGTATAAGATAAATGTCAGTCGCTCAGGATAAGGGCATCTGCCAAATGTAATTGTAAATGTAACCAATTATGAGAATTCATAAGACTGTATGTGGAAAAGAACAGATAGTGCTGTTTCAATGCCCTGAGCAGCAGTTTGAATCTTGATCCATTGGCTAGCTCTATGATTCTGCAAAGAAAAGCAAATTGGCCTGAAGGGCTGTGAAAAGGAGAGGTCTAGTTTATATGTATGGGCAATGGCAAATAATCAAAATGAGAGGAAATGGGGGAAATAGTTGGTTTTACACCTCCAGGTTAAGTAATGTAATTAGCATTTTTTTTCATTGTAAGTTACTGAATTGTACAATTTAGGATTTGGGAATATCAATGTAATGAGTAACAGAAACTAACTAGCTTGGTAAAAAAAAAAAGGAGGGGGGATCCACAGCTGTCTTTCCTGAAGCAAGCAGCAAGATATAAAAATTCTGATGTAACACACTGTAATTCTTCGGAGGATGTGCCTTAGTATAAAAGAGATTGAAATAAAAAAAAAAAAACGTGGTGCTTGTTATTGAAACACCTTCAACGACTCGCAATTCAAATAGCAAAGCAGTATAAGGTATAGCATCTAATTAAATAATGTGCCAGAAAAGTGATTTTCTTTTATGCAGCTGTTTGCTGCATTTATTGAAAAGAGAATTAGGGCTGGGACTCATTAGCCCATGTGATAATTACGGTTATAGCTGAGTAAAGACTGCAGTCTGAACAGATTAGTCATGCTGAACCTTAAGTGAACCCAGAACTCACTTCCGAAACAGGTGCAGCATACGAGATCAGTTTATTCTAGATTATTCTGTATTGTTGATGATTTTATTGTGCATTTTTATGCAGTGGTTTATTGGCATTGATTGTTATGAGACTTAAAGACCTAAATACTAAATACCGTTTTCTAGTTGCTCTTAAAAATATCCCAGAACAAACCTAGCATGAGTTGGCTGATTTAGCTGATGCTTATTAAAAACAGCTGCCTGTAGTTAACCATTGAAACCTGCAATGTGGCAACAGCTGGATGCTGACTAAAAGCTAAATGCTTTTCATTTGCATATGCACTCATAACTGCTGTAATAGACGATGAGCATAAATATAAGTATTTATAGGTAAAGTACCCTTTCATTATAGCCACCCTGCCATTATAAAATTGTTTGTCTATGTTGAGAGGGTTTTTTAGGCATTAAATTAAGTACAATTGTTGATTAATGAATGAAAATTGTCAGCAGTTTTTACAGTAGTCCAGAAAAACAAGATGTGCACAAAAAGAAATAAAAACTTTAAATTAAAGAGGTCAAACATATTTACTTTTATTTAATGTTAAATGTTTTTTCATTTTTTTATTTTATATGTTGACTCTTTTTGTGTACTACATTCCAAGTCATGTTCAGTAGCAGTTTCGGGACCATCAGGGCCAGCGAGACCTTCTCTGCTGACATTTTAATATTTCTCAGCAATGTTGAAGTTTCTACTCAATCAGATAACCGTCACATATTGCCGCAGGAATAAACAACGCAGGCTCTTGTTAGCTTGTTGCTTAAAGCTGTTGCTTTAATCAGTCAGAATGCAAATTGGCCACTCTGAGGCCCTCTAGCTGGCGTCTAGTCATGTCGCTATTTTTTCTGTCCTTTGATTGGATGATCAGAGAGCGCACTAGTCAGAGTCGCAACCCACATCTTAGCTAAGTGCACAAACTCAGATTTATTGGCGTAAACAAAATAGCTGTTTTTTTTTCCATTTCACGATGGCTGACAAAGGAGAATAAAACGATTTGGTCGCAGTCACACTTACAAGGACAGCTTAAAAGAAAAGCTGGACATCGTGAGGAAAATTCCACTCAAAAATTTCAAAACAGTTGTTAAGCGTTTTATGAAGAATTTGCACAAAAAACACAATTTGCCTTCATTTCAAATCCCCAGGAAAACCGTAATGTATTTTTTTATAAACATTAAAAAATAGCACGAAAATGCACTGAAAACCCGGGGTCATGTTATGAAGTTAATATTGATACTTCAGCTAGACATGATGTATGCAGGCAGTGCAGTTGTGGCTACAATGAAAGGAAACTTGTTGAATTGTGTTCATTGGGTTTCTTGCTTCAGCAATGCCACTGACAATGTATGTAATTTAATAAATATAATATTGATGGTTTCTTTAGATGTGGCGTCATAATAATGGTGTTAAAGAGGTGGATTGATTTAGGTAGGACACCACTGAAGGCCCAGGGGTAAAATGCACCGCTGGGTTAAGAGGGTAAAGGGTAGAAACGGAAGCAATTGTAGTTAAAGAAGCCTTCTTAGAAAGAAGACAGACAAATCCAGAACATCCAGAATCATAAACCTAAAATAGGCATAACAGGCAATAAGCAAACAATGTAGACAGGGCAAAACAAAAATGACAGAGGCTGTTGACTACAATACTTTGTGCCATACAAACTGACATACAAGTGTATAAATAGACAAACTGTCTAAACAGAAACAGCTAAGCGCAATAGGTACATGAAAGAGAAACCACCAACGACAGGACAGGGGTGGAGACATGACAAAACCCAAAACAACGACATGGAGCTACATAAAGACAAAATAAAAATGAGGAAGATGGCCAGAGAGTTGCAAACCAGCATGCACTTTGTGAACACTAGCATACAGCATTAATAAAAGGCATGAAAGTAATAATTTTTAATAAGTAAATAGTTTATATTATTATATTATATTGCTTTCATTTTATACATAGTTTTATTTCTTCATAGTTTTCCAACAGAAGATAGGTAAATATTTGTGCATCATAAGTTTACAGGAGCAAATCCATGACAATTTTCATTTACTGTATAGCATTTGGTAGACAACCTTATCCAGAGCGACCTGAAACTAAGCAGTTGAGGGTTAAGGGCCTTGTTCAATACACTAATACGTTTTAATTTTAAATTGCATTTTTTTTTCCGCTTTGGCCTTCTATCCACACTAAAATGCCATTTTCAGTCACTGAAAATGCCGCTTTCTGAAAAGCTCTCCAAAGTAGATACATTTGAAAACACCTTTTTCACGTTGCAGTGGAATGTGAAAACGGAAGGTTTCAAAAACCTTGACACATTTTTAGTCATGCATTTCCTCTGCAAAGTTTCAACGAAAGTAAATAAACGGCAGGCAGAAATGATGCGGGTTGAAGCATCTTATGTTTTGCTGCGAGCACAGGGACAGGGGGACGTAATCGTTTTCAGACATTTCAGTGTGGATGAGCAACTTCAAGAAACAATTTAAAAACAAAAAGTGTGGAGCATTTTTTTGATGAAAACTCAAATTTATTCGGATTAATTTAGACGTAGCCTTAACCGCTAAGCTACCACCTCCCGCTATACCACAGTTCTGGCATTGTCAGGGACTGGGTTTGAGCACTTAAGGTGATCAAATCATTTATCAGGTTTTCAAGTTTTCTTCATAAAGATAAAAGCATAAAATGTTGTTTTGTATTGACCATGAATTTCATGGAATTGTAAACTGAATAAACGTAACGGTTCACATTGAATTAATATTTATGTCATTTACACTTAATAAGTGGGAGCTTTATCTCAAAACTGTGATTGTTTTGATCATTTCGATACCATTGCAGGATAACAGTCGTCGGGTGGACAATGTTCTCAAATTGTGGATTATCGAGGCGCGGGATCTTCCGCCCAAAAAGCGCTACTACTGCGAATTGTGTCTGGACGACATGCTGTATGCGCGCACCACCAGCAAACCTCGAACAGACACAGTGTTCTGGGGCGAGCACTTTGAGTTCAACAACCTCCCCGCTATCCGGAGCCTGCGCCTGCACCTCTACAAGGAGACAGACAAGAAGCGACGCAAGGTCCGAGTAATGACCAAAGATACACAATTGTTATCAGGATAACAAAAAATACAAACACAAACATATCTAATTTGCTAACTCTGTAATGGGCAACAATCATTTCTTAGTTTATACTGTGGTTTATAAAAGTGGTTCTCAAAGTGTGGGGTGTGTTTTTTGGTTGTTTATTAATATTTATTTTAGATTTTTCTATTAAAATCAATTTAATACATTCAAACTCTTATAGATATTATTCGATTTTTTTCTATTTAGATTTTGATATTTAAAAAAATTAGCCACTTTTCCACTTGACGTATTTCATTTTTACCTTTTTTGGGGGGATATTGGAGGACAGGGGTTCTTGGAAATCCAACCCCCTTTAAAGTGATAAATAGCAAATAAAGTTTGAGAACCACTGGTCTTTACTGATTAGGAATGTGTGTTGATGTGTTTTTGACAGGAGAAAAGCACATATCTTGGCTTGGTCAGCATTCCCATCTCGAGCATCACAGGCCGCCAGTTTGTGGAGCAATGGTACCCCGTCATCCAGCCCAGCGTCCTTGGAAAAGGTGGTGGTGTGGGCAGTGGAAAGGTCATTAATGCCTCATTGAGGCTCAAATCGCGCTACCAGACTATGAGTATCCTGCCCATGGAGCTGTATAAGGAGTTTGCAGAGTACGTGACGAATAACTACCGCACTCTGTGTGCGGTCCTGGAGCCCCTTTTGAGTGTGAAGAGCAAGGAAGAAGTAGCTTGTGCCCTGGTGCACATTCTGCAGAGCACCGGCAAGGCCAAGGTCCGTGAGTCCACTTCCTGCTTAACTGTCCACCTTTTTGAGTCTGAGATATCATGCAGGGGTGATTAGCCAGCCCACCAAATGTGGTGAACACTTTATAGGCTTGTTAGGTTTCTGAAAATGTCCTTTGAGGCAAAGATTTTTATCGAGATCAGATTACTCTTCCTTTTGTTTGGGATAAACCACTGTGCCAAAAACCTCTAAACTTATTATAAACTCTAAGCTGTTTATCCATTCAAATGTGTTTGGCACAAGCAGGTTTGTGAGGAGTTGTTTTTGACTTGTGCAGGATTTTCTGTCAGACATGGCGTTGAGCGAGGTGGATCGTTTCATCGACAGAGAACATCTGATCTTCAGGGAGAACACATTGGCGACCAAAGCCATAGAGGAGTACCTCAAACTTGTTGGACATCGCTACCTTAAAGACACAATTGGTATGTGGTTAGGGTGGTGGTAAAGGTCAGCCTGCTGAAAGATCTAGTTTGTTTTGACCAGAAACAAGTGTGTGGCAAATAAAAAAAACATAGATAAATAATAAGTTCAAGTTCAAAATTATTTCGAATGCCCTTTTCACAATGGAATTTGTCTCAAAGCAGATTTAGAGAATTTAAGGATTATAGAACATATAAGTGAATTACGTGTATTCATCCCCAATGAGCAAACCTGAGGTGACTGGGGCAAGGAAAAACTCTCTCAGGTGGTATGGGGAAGAAACCTTGAGAGAAACCAGACTCAAAAAGGGAACCCATCTTCATTTGGGTGATATCAAGAGTGTGATTATAAACATTTAAGAAACAATACACTGGAGATTGAGAAATGCCAAGAGCATCGGAGTATGTGATTATAAATAATGTCCTTTTTACAGTCTTATACTGTCATTTGAATTTGTGGAACCAGATGCTCCTGAGCAACTCATAAAATAGCTAAACATCTAAGATCATTATAGATCCAACACCAGCTCCTCCATGCCAGAGCCTTTAAATGTTTAATTTACTTTAGTCAGAGCTACAAAGCTGAATTTCTTCAGAGGGAAGTAATACATAATGATATACATAATGGTAGTGATGTTTTTTTTTGTTTGTTGGAGAACTGAATATGGAATGGTGGTATTAAAGATTTTGCACCTGTGTGTACAGGTGAGTTTATTCGTGCACTGTACGAGTCAGAGGAAAACTGTGAGGTGGACCCCATGCGAACCCCACCTTCAATGCTCCCAGACCACCAGGCCAACCTACGCATGTGCTGTGAACTTGCACTTTGCAAGATCATCAACTCCCATTGGTATGTTACCCACTTTTTCTTGCGCCCAATTTTTCAGATGGTTCATTGCACCCGGTCATTTCAGACCAAAAAGTTTGGCTCACTGACATCTTTTAACCTATAAAATGCTTACTTTTCAGCAGTCGTAAAACCTTTCAATCTAACTGATTTCTGCTGATCTAGAAAAGATGTCATACTGTGAGGGGCTCTCACCTTATTAAAGTTTTACTACAGTCAGCAATCCAGGTCAAGGCAATCCGATTTAAAGAGGCAAGTTCAAGCGGAAACAAGGTTAAAGAAAAACACTTTGAGAAACCAAGACTTCCTTGAGTTATGATGGTTTCCTGATATTATAACCCTAGATGGAATTTATCACAATATGATAAACATGACACTGTATATTGCTAAAAGGTTTGTCTGGTATAACAGAATTTCTGTATCGAGCAAAGACAGTACAAAAGGCAGATTGGGAGATCAAGTGGTAATGAGGTAAGAAAAAAGCCTATCAGGGGAACTACATCAGAAAACCTCATTAATATTATATCTGACTATACAAAGAAAAATATGAAAGAAAAACATTTTGGAGCAAATAATGGTGTCCCACAAGGTTTTGCTCTAGGCTATAAAACACTGTAGTAGAAACACTGTAGTAGAAACACTTAAGTGGCAGGACATCACTTTGTGTGTCACGGAATCGAAATGCGTTATGGAAGATGTAGTTTATTGGCTCTTTAAATTATTATTTGAAACAGTCATGCGCATTTGAAGCCGTTGGGGCCTTGTGTATGACAACTGTGGTATAGTGAAAGAAACATCAAGGTCTATATATTGTCACTGAACAGACAAAAAACAGTCAAAGCACATCGATTATGATTCTCGTTAACTATTTTTGAGAATTTAAGGTATTTAGTCAAGAGTGAAAAGGTAGAGGTAAATATAGAAGTGTAAATGCTAAAAGGTGTGATTTCAATATATTATAGTTTATATTCCTGTTATTTAATGCCTGTTCAACTGAAAAACTGCTGTTGATTATCAAAAGGTTGAACAAATATAAATCTAGTGGAAGGGTTAAAGGGTGGCTCAGTTGTTAAGGACTTCTGATCAGAAATGTATAAGTTTAAATCCCACCACCACTAAGCTGGTAATGCTGGGCCCTTGAGCAAGGTCCTTAACCCTCAACTGCTCAGATGTATGAATGAGACTATTGTGAGTCCCTCTGGATAAGTGTGTCTGCCAAATGTGTAAATGTAGTGGAACAAATCACTAGAAAGGATTCCAGAATGAAAAGTGCCACTGAATGAATTCTGCCAATAACAGTAGGAACATGAGAGAAGTTTTTAAATTGATCCCCCAGAATTTCTTCATGGTTGGTTAAGTCCTAGTGATAAAAAATGAAAAAAACTATTCAAAGTCTAATATTTTTTCTA
>NC_060893.1:21910512-22013012 GCF_014805685.1 Silurus meridionalis | reverse complement strand
ATCCTTACATCTGCATAGAGCTTTCTTTAGCTGAGGATGGTTCCATTGGAGCAGCCTAAAAGTTGATTAAGATCCATGAGGTCAAAACTCTAAAACCATAAAGATGGGTTTGGACTATAATTAATATAAACAGCTTGCTACAACTTTTCAGGGCTACAGTGTCCATAAACAGAAGAGAAAAAGAGAACCGTCATCATAGTTTGATCATTATTGAGGTTATCACTGAAGGAAACTCGAGTGTAAAACTGTTTATGGTGATGAAGCCCTAAGCTATTGCAACAAACTGTTTATATTGATTACAGTCCAACTCCATCTTCATGGTTCTTAAATTCTAGTAACCTGTGGATCTTAAGACTGTTCATGTGTAACCATCTGAGTGGTCTTCAAATGAAAGAACTCTATTCAGGGTTAGGGCATTACGATGAATCAGGCAGATCCAGAAAGAAGAAAGGAACAGGATCGCTGGTACATCTGGAGCATGTTCAACCTGACAGAGAGCTAGAGACAGAAAGAAATATATTATTAGGTATATATTTGTTGTTGCAAAGGGAGAGCCAGAAGGTGAATAAATCAATCAATCAATCAATCTGTGATTATAGAGAAATGTAGGTGTCATGTAAAGAATGCTAAATAGATTTGAAAAAATGCAGGTTAATATAAACAATAATAGTAATTCAGAGGATCGTCCAAAACAGGCAGAGTTCAGCTTATTCACAAACAGGCTAGATTTGACCAAAAGAGATCAAAACTAAAATAGAGAAAGAAATAGTTTCTATTTCTGTTTCTAATCAAAGTATCATAGCTTGACAGTAGGCAAAGAACAAGAGTCACAGTAAGCATATTTCTTTGCATAGTTTTTCCGAAAAGGTCCTTTAAATATTGTGTGTGTGTATGTTTGTGTCCGATAGTGGATTTTACCGATACTGATTAATCAATACTTTTTAAAATTCATTCAAAAACATTCAAACATAACATTCCATGTAAATAGACCTGAACTTAATTACAAACATTATAAAAAAAAAAGTACAGAATAATGAAAATGTGCGAAATGAAATAAATATGAATATAACAGTTAATAAATATAATGATATAATGAATAGATTATAAATAATGAATACAATATAGCGCTCTCCGAGCAACATGGACATCGGAGGGCGCTTGTAAGAAGAAAGGAAAGAAGTTAAAAAGCATATTTAAAAAACAAAGTAATTGAGCATTATGTTCGACTTCTTGGCTTTAAACAACGCAAATTAGCGATGGCCACAGATAAATGATTAAATGCTTACCCGAAACTTGTTTTTCTTTCTGAATTGGTTAAAACTGTTTTATCATTTCTACAACAAAAGGCAATTTTACTCTCATCAATATTTCCACAGTGCCTGAATATTTAAATTCGGAAGCTTCTAAAACCCGTACCAACGCCCCATCCCTTAACGGAAGTGAATTGACTGTATTTCATAAGTAAACAACTAAAAAATGAATGTGACTGTTTTCTATTTTAATTAGCATTTATGTCAAAGGTAAAGGGTTTATAAATGATAAAACGCTGTATACTTAAATGATGATATCAATATGTAAAATCTAGAGCACAATCTGATTTCTGTTGCCAGGATGCTATTTTGAAGCTAGGGCCCTTGCCACGCTTGCTAAATGACATCAGCGTGGCTCTGAGGAACCCACAGCTGCACCGGCAGGCAAGTCACCAACCTCCTGAACGCCACATCGCACGACCGCCCTACAGCCGCCCAGCCACTAATGACTTCCAGAGCCTGATGATGAGGGAGCAGAACAGGTACAAGAGCACCTCAGTCTTAACAAAGACAGAAAGAAGCTTAATAATTCAAGGAATTACAGGAAATGATGTATGTGCTGTGATCTAAATACATATCATGCTGGCTATGGCAACCTAGTTGTCTGGGTATAGTTTCAAATCCTGTTCAGACACGGTGATAGTATGGACCACCTGAATCAGAAACTGAATACTTTATTGATTTAATACTTTGTTAAAATTGTTGGGTTGCTCACATAAAGTACAATCAAATATAAGAAATGTAAAATAAAATATGCATTTTAAGTTACATATTAAGTATAGATGCAGTACAATTCATTAATTTTCAAATATATTGTATGAAATAGTGTAGATGTACATGTACATGTAGGTACATGTACATCAGATTTTTATCCTCTTATATCTATAGCAGCTATTAACACTGGTTTCTTCACCAGCTAATTTTTTCTCCATTATTTGTATTTAACCCGCATCATGCATTTAAATGTCTAACTCCTTAAGAACAAATGCATTTCTTTTTGCATCTATAGTTCTATAGACATCTCTCGTCTGCCATCTCCTACCTCCGGAGGTGGAGCTCTCTCTCACCCGGGCATGGCTGGCTTTGAAAGAGATCATCGTGGCAACAAAGAGGTGTTCTATGTGGCACGCCCACCCTTAGCTCGCTCAAGCCCCGCCTACTGCACCAGCAGCTCGGACATCACTGAACCTGACCCGAAGGTATGTGGAAACACACACTAAAAAACTGAAAAATCTTTCTACACATGTACTTTTTCAAATACTTATTATTTTCTTTGCTATACATTAAAAAATAATAATAAAAAGGATATAAAAAGAAACTAGCTGTGGTAATATATCTGTAGCGGTAAAGTTGTTTTACCGTTAACCGAAATACAGTTCTTCTTCTTCTTCCTCTTTTTCTTCTTTGGCTGCTCCCATTAGGGGTCGCCACAGCAGATCATCCGTCTCCACACTACCCTGTCCTCTACTTCTGCCTCTTTTAAAAAAACTACCTGCATGTCTTCCCTCACCGCATCCATAAACCTCCTCCTTGGTCTTCCTCTTTTCCTCCTTCCTGGTGGCTCCATCCTCAGTATTCTCCTACCAATATACCCCATGTCCCTCCTCTGCACATGTCCAAACCATCTCAATCTCGCTTCCCTCACCTTGTGTTCAAAAGGTCCTACATGCGCTGCCCCTTTAATAAACTCATTTCTAATCCTGTCCATCCTCGTCACTTACAACGAAAACCTCAACATCTTCAGCTCTGCTACCTCCAGCTCCACCTCCTGTCTTTTACTCAATGCCACTGTCTCTAAACCGTACAACATCTCAGGTCTCACCACAGTCCTATAAACCTTTCCTTTCACTCTGGCAGATACACTTCTATCACAAATCACTCCTGCTATCACTCTTCTCCACCCACTCCACCCTGCCTGCACTCTTTTCTTTACTTCTCTAACACACTCTTTAATACTTTTTACTGTTGACCCCAGGTACCTGAACTCCTATTCCCCTGTAGTTACTGCACCTTCTCCTTTCCTCAGACATCCTCTCACCTTCCAGAATCTTGTTAACCAGTCTGGTTAAAAACTCCACTGCATCTCTCCTAAACATCTTCATGCTTCTACCGGTATGTCATCTGGTCCAACCGACTTTCCATTCTTCATCCTCTTAATAGCTGTTCTCCTTGCTAATCCTATCCACTTCCTGCTTCACTATCTCCACATCATTCAACCTTCTCTCTTTCTCATTTTCCTCGTTCATCAGCTGCTCAGAATACTCCATCCATCTTCTCAACAAACTCTCCTCACTAGTCAACACATTTTCATCTCTATCCTTTATTGCTCTAACTTGCAGTACATCCTTCCCAGCTCGGTCCCTCTGCCTGGCCAATCGGTACAAATCTTTTTCTCCTCCCTTAGTGTCCAACCTCTCATACAGCTCCTCATATGGCTTTTCCTTGGCTTTCGCCACATCCCTCTTCACCTGCTGCCGCATCTCCTTGTACTCCTGCCTACTTTTCTCATCTCTTTGTTGATCCCAATTCTGTTTCTCCAACCTCTTTCTCCTTCTGCTCTCCTGGACTTCCTCATTCCACCACCACGTCTCTTTGTCTTCCTTTCTATTTCCACGTCACACCAGGTACCTTTCTAGCTGTCTCCCTCATCACTCCTGCAGTAGTTACCCAATCATCCAACACCTTTTCACCACCACCGAGCCCCTGTCTGACCTCTTCCCTGAATCTTTCACCACAGTCTTCCTCCTTCAGTTTTCAACATCTTATTCTTCTTTCAGTCCTCACTCTCCTCCTCTTCTTCTTCACCTCGAAAACCATCCTACAGACCACCATCCGATGCTGTCTAGCTACACTGTCCCCTGCCAACACCTTACAGTCTTCTTCAGGTTGCATCTCCTACATAGAACATAGTCCACCTGTGTGCACCTTCCTCCACTCTTATACGTCACCCTATGATCCTCCTTCTTAAAATAAGTGTTCATCACTGCCATTTCTAACCTTTTATCAAAATCTACCACATCTGTCCTTTCACATTCCTCTCCTTGAAGCGACACCTACCCATCACCTCCTCATAACCTCTTTTTTTCCACGGTACAATCTCCATCACTTCTTCTCACAATCGCTTGTGAAGCATAAGCACTGATGACATTTATCGACACCTCTTCAACTTCAACTACACCATGTCACTTTCATTCCACACCGTAATAGAACAGTTTAAACCCACCTCCAATGTTCCTGGCCTTACTTCCTTTCCACTTGGTCTCCTGAACACACAACATATCTACCTTTCTCCTCTCCATCATATCAGCTACCTCTCTCCCTTTACCAGTCATAGTACCACCATTTAATGTCCCCACCCAAACCTCCATTTACCTACACTTCTCCTGATGTCTCTGTAGACGTCTTCCTCCTCTCCTTCTCCTCCTTTGGCCAACAGTAGCCCAATTTCCACCGGTACCCTGTAGGCTAACAATTCCTGTGGCGGTCGTTGGTAACCCGGGCCTCGACCGATCCGGTATGGAATTCTTGTTCGTGATCCGCATATTTGATTGCGCTTGGGACCGGCACTAAGAGTGCACTGGCTTGTGCAACCCTAATGGCTGGGTCAACTAAAAGACAGATATTATATTATATAAAAAAAAAAAACAGCAAGAATAATGATATTTATGTGAAAAACAAAACATGGATCAGTTTAATTACGTGGTTGCTTGTTGACTTGACTCTACTGGACTGGATTTTTTTGAACTGGCCCAAAATTTTGTCAATTCATTTAGTCAAACCCTAATTAAAAAAAATTAAGACTGTGTAAAGTGTAAAAAAGGGAACAGAATGCAATGACTTGCAAATCTCCTAAACCTATATTGTATTCACAATAGCAAATATATGGCATATCAAATGTTCGGACTGAGGAAATGTTGCTGGTTAAATTTCTATTTCTATCAAATCTTTTTTTTTTTTTTTTTTTTTTTTTTACATTTTTCACTTTGTCTTAGTGCATTTTAAATGAGTTTGGCTCAGAGAGGATGGCAGAGTTTCTGAATCTTGTTCTTCTTTGCATGATAAAATGTTTCTCCAACTGTTTAATTTTAATAACACTTACTTTTTCCAGACTTTTGTTGCCCCATCCAAACTTTTTAAAACATTTGGCACCCATCAAATTTAAAATGACCTTATTTATTTTCTGAAAATGGTTAATTTCCTCAGTTTAATCATTCGATATGTAGTCTATGTTCTATTGTGAATAAAATATGGGTCTATGAGATTTGCAAATCAGGTGTGCCAACTCCTTTGCAATTGAGGTTGTATTTGCATAGCGCTTTTAACAATGGACATTGTCTCAAAGCAGCTTTACAAAGATAAAGTAGTTATTATGTTATATAAAAGAATGTATAGGTTTAGTGCCTATACGGGGCATCCCAGAGAAGATACTTGCTGAGAAAATCATATATCTTTCCATTTGCCTTCATTTTGCACACAATGTGAACGATGAGAAAACACTTGGCCATGCAGTCACCATGACCATAATCAGTTTGAGGACTTCAGGAAAGTCTGCAAAGGAAACAAAACAATAACACAGACTGAAAATACACTGTATATAAAAAAATACAAAACAAAAAACAAGACACATTGGCTTCTTTGTATCATTTTTAGTAAATATATAATGAAATGTTAATATTATCTCACCTTTCTGAAGAAGCCTGTACTGTAAGCAAGGGCATGTGGTTTATGAGAGTCTCCTCTTATTGAAACAATCCTACATAAATCCTACAGAGAGACTGCAGGAGATCATGTCCCATAGACTCAGTAAGTGTATCACTAATGAGTGAGCCAGTGGGGACTGTGGCAAGGAAAAACAGATTGAGAGGAACCAGACTCAAAAGAGAACCCAGAAATCCTTATCTGGGTGGCACAGAATGACCATTTATTATAGTTTCATTACTGTTGAGATGTGCAATGATGGGCGCTTACATGCAAAACTGTTATTTGTCTAAAATTGAGTTGACTTAATTGGGCTTCATTTGACCTGACTTGATTTGACCAGACTTTTATTTAACTTGTCTCGATCCGCCTGACTTCACTGGGCTTGACTTTGTCTATTCTTCCTGACTTACTGGTATTTCCTACAATGGTTGATTGGCAAGACTTACAGTTGAATAAAACCATCAGCTATATTTCACAAATTTATTCACCTTTACCAAATTCTTTTATTCGATTAAATATCATTGATATAAAAATCTGAAGAAAGTCCTGTATGTCTGAGTTGATTTTTGGCCACACAAGCAATCAACTGGCTTTACTATACCAGAACCTGGTGCTGATTTTTGCACGTGTTTCCTAGGTGCTGAGTGTGAATAAGAGTGTATCTATGATGGACCTGCAGGACTCACGAATCAACAGCATTTCCAACCTGCACTCTGTTAACGACATGCTGAACTCGTCACAGGGCTCGATTGCTGGACTGGGCAGTTTCGGGGGCGCACCTCTGCGGCTTGGGGGCATGAGGTTCAGCCATTCGGGTGGCCTGGCCTCGGACTCGCTTTCCCAGCAGCAGCAGCATGCAGCAGCTGCCATGCACGTGCCACTCTCTTTCCAGAACCCGCTGTTCCACTTGGCGACAGATGGGCCTCAGTACCATGGTCCACCCCATGCCTCGCACGCCCCACCACTCCTGCTCGCCCCCGAGCCCGAGAACGGGCATGCGGGCTTCGGCGTGCCAGCTTTTGGCCATGGTGGGTTCTCTCGCAGTGAGGATCTCTCAGCGATGCGCTCGCAGAACAGCCTGGTGCAGCCCAGCATTGTGCACTCGCACAGCTACAGCGACGACTACACTCGCCACAACCAGGCTGACTACGCCCGCCGACAGCTTTCGCTGCAGGTGCAGGTATGCTGTAACGAGAACTACTGCAAACGTGGGACAAGTACAGTTTGTCTACAATCGAGTAGCAATGATCGAATTTGCCTTCTTTTATTGCAATAATTGATTGATTAATTGTTAGATTGTGTTACAAATTACATCTATACAGTAAAATCAATGCAATTATCTACACAGTAAATGCAATATGCTAATATCTTTTCTCTTGGCTAAAATCTCTATTGTTTTATATCCATTATATGATCCCATCTACATAATACTACTAAAGACTCATTTGTAGGTTTGTTCTCTCACATAACAAAAGTTTCCATTTAAAAATATTAGAAATAATGAAATAAATTAAACACTAGAATAGCATTTGGGTTATATTTTAACACAATCTAATGCCAATGCTAGGGCCTGAACAGGCTTTTGTAATTTAAGGATTGCTGCTAAAGTTTTATGAAAGTCGAATACATGGTGCCTTGAGCTTAAAAGTTTGATGAAAAAGTTGCACTAAGTTATGTCTTATTTAATAAAAATAGAATTGAATACCATGAATAACCTCAGAAATTGATAAAGATGCACTGCTGCTTTCTTGCTTCATATCTTGAATTTAATTTGATAAATACACAGCTGAATATACACTATTGCCTGATTTGATGGCTTGCAATAAAATGTTTCTTTTTCTGTATAATATACATGCATTGTTTCTCTGTCTGCCTCCCAGGAGAATCTCCATCAGCAGGTTTTAATGGGCATGGCCCCTCAGACTGCTACTGGCACCGGAACACCTGCCTCAGTCGCGACACCCCCGGCCACCATGCACCCTGTTCGTCAAACCTCTATGGCTCCTCCCCCGATGCAGCGTATGAAGCCTCAGCCTTCCCACCAGCTGTCCGTCAGCTCAGCTGCTAACTCCACCCCACCCAAGGCCCGACCCCAGAGTGGAAACCTCCTTCAGTCACCTGAGTCAAGTTTTGGAGCAAGGCCACTGCCACGGCAGCAGCTGTCGGTTAAAGACAGCCCTGCCCCTGGTCTCCCTCACCAATCCAGCACAGCCAGTGACAGCCAGCCACCACAAGGGGGTGCTAATGAGAATACAGAAAATTCTCAGAACGATACTCCTGCTAAATCTGCTCAGCAATCCAACCAACAGCACCTACTGAAACCAACTGCTAACAAGCAGGTACACACAAACAGACCACTATTCACAATACAACACTGTCAATATAGCATATGCTGATCTAAACGGAACTGAGAATTTCATGAAATGATCATGCAGAAAACCATGCCAACTTGCAAATTGAACAAATGTAAGTTTGGTTAGTAAAACCAGGAGTTAGAGATCAATAAGTGATGTATATGAATAAAAATACTGAAGATTTAGACATTTTAGTGAGACTTAAAGCATCAGATAAAAATCACTGGTTTGGATGCAGTATTATAATTTATGAAGCAGGTCAAATGTGGATGTTTGTTTACATTTATTTGGACCAGGGATGCATTTATATACAAGCAAGTGTTACAAATACATCTAAAATCAGAAACAAGCAAGTACACAAACCATGTAGTTGAGTTAAAGTAGAGATACAGAAGGTAAAATGTGACTTCAGTAAAAGTAAAAATGCTCCATTTAAACTTTCACTTAAGTACAGTGTCCACCTTTGAAAAAAAGAGGTTTGACTCCATGAGTCAAACTTTGTCTCATTCAGTTCAGCACTACGGGGTCATAGCAGATTTTTTGTGAATCCCAAACAGATTGTTAGTAAAAGTGCAGTCTCTTGCTGCATGCAATTTTTTTTCTTTATTATATAAAATACTTTTGAACCTGTAATATATATATATTTTAAATGTCCTCTCTTTTTTTGTTCATGTGTTTAGGGCTCTAAGTCTCCATCCACACTAAACCCTCCGACCCCTGCATCAGAGCGGACAGTCGCCTGGGTGTCCAACATGCCACACCTGTCCGCTGACATCGAGAGTCTGCGTGTGGACAGAGAGGACCTGAAACTGAAGGAGCATTCTAAGAGCATGGACGAGTCTCGGCTGGACCGGGTTAGTTATAATTTTATAAATATTTAATTTCCTAATGATATCAGCAGGACTGCAGTTTTCTCATATCTGTTTGTAGTTTTTATGTATAAATTAAGTTTAAATCTCAAATACAAACAAACTCAAAAACAGAAAAAGAGAGCACCTAAAACTAAAGGAGCGTTCTAAGAGCATAGACGAGTCTCAGATGGATCGGATTGGTTACATTTTTATGTATGGACAAAAGTATTGGGACACCTGCCTTTTCCTGCCATATGTGGTTCCTCTCCAAACTGTTACGACAACGTAGGAAGCACACAGTTGTACAGGATGTCTTTGGATGCGCTGTATTCAAATTTTGCATTCACTTAAACATGGAAAAACATATCTGTTCCAGCATGGGAATGCCCCTGTGCACAAAGCGAGCTCTGTGAAGATATATATTATTTAGAGTGGAAGCTCTTGAGTGGCCTGCTATAAAGCTCTGATCTCAACCCTACTAAAAACCTTTAGGATTAATTGGAATGCCGACTGCACCCCAGGACTGCTCACCTCACCTACTTCAGTTATTGCTGTTGCTGTTTTGCACAACTTTCTATCTTTACAGTTTGTGTTTTATTTATTATTTTTATTTTTTTACAAGTACACTCCTGTATACAGTGCTTGCACACTGCACAGTATAATATACAGTAGGTTTACTAGCGGCGCTATTTCGTGTTTTGTGTATTTGTCCTACACTGTCTTGTGTTTTCCTTTGCACTGTTTGCACCAGGTTGCACACAATGCACTTTATGTGGCGAGAACACTTACTAGTCCTTAGATCTGTGTTTTTCTGTTATGTAGCTATATGTTGACTATGTGGCACCAGGGTTCTGGAGGAACGTTGTCTTATTTCACTGTGAACTACGTCAGCTGTATACGGTCGAAATGACAATAAAAGCTTCTTCACACTTGATCCTGACTTTACTAACATGGCTGATTAACACAAATTTCCACAAGCACACTAAAAAATCGAGTGGAACATCTTCCCAGAAGAGTGGAGCGAATTGTAAGTGCAAATAAAACCATACTTATGACCAGGTGTTTGCAAACTTTTAGCAATGTATCAAATCAAATCAAATTTTATTTGTCACATACACATACATACAGAGTACGACATGCAGTGAAATGCTTTTTACGACGGTCCGGCATGAGGGAATAGAACGAGGAGAACAAATATACCAAGAAAAAAAGAAGGCAGATAAATAAGAAGTATAAAATATATAAAATAGAAAATATATAAAGAAATGGAACGGTAACTAAGTAAATAAAAATATAAAATAAACAAAAAAGACAACGTGTAACCGGAGCATTCATGACGGCAGCCGACCTCACCGGCGCCATCTATATATTGTATATACAATTCTCTAATGATATTTATAATATTAGAATCACATTATTAGCCAATGGGAATTTTGGCCAATTTGAACCTCTGTGATGTTAGAACAGGCTGAAGGTTGGTGGCCGGTTGTGGTGGATGAAGCTTAAAAGCTCTAAAAAACAGTGGGGTCTAATAACAACAATAATATTATATGTATATATCTGTGTGAACAGGTGCGTGAGTACGAAGAGGAAATCCACTCCCTGAAAGAGCGTCTGATGATGTCCCACCGTAAGCTGGAGGAGTACGAACGCAGGCTGCACTCCCAAGAGCAGCAGACCAACAAGATCTTGCTACAGTACCAGAGCCGGCTGGACGACAGCGAGAGGAGGCTGAGGCAGCAACAGCTGGAGAAAGACTCGCAGATCAAAGGCATCATCAGCAGGTCACAATTCCGTTAAGGCACAGTGTGTGTGTGTGTGTATGTGTGTGTGAAGGAGCAGTCTCAGTAAAGCCCAAAAGAAAGCATGCAGGCCACCACATAATGTCCAAATATCTGGGAAGGGTTCAGCACTCTGATTCTCACGTCATTTGAGCGTTTTATATGTGTTATTGTTCTGCATGTCGTCTTGTGACTTGGATGTGAGTGGAGTCGTGTTTTATGTATTTTTCTTATTTGCATACACTGGTCTTCGTGATTGTCTTGCTTACTATGGTGTGGTTATGTCGATATGCTCTGTTGCATATTAAAATGGCATCAAATCCACCTGGGATTTGAGTGCAACTGATGAATCAGCTTCAGCTGCATGGAAACAAGCTCCTGCCTAACAGTTCTTATTTATACGCCCAATTTACCGTCATGTATTAATATTCTACATGATGCACAGTCCAATTACTGCAAAGATTTGCAATAAATTAAGCTAAATGTTTTTATATCTGAGACTGCTGCAAGATAAGATGTTGGACAAAATACCATCAAACATCCATAAGGTTAAAATAGCGTTTATCCCAGGACAGACGTTATATCCCGGGAAGCTTAGTGTATATGGATATGCAAACAGTTATTAAAGTGTGCTAACAGAACTGCAGGCAGTTTCCTCATGTCTGTTCGTAGTTTTATTATGTAAATTAGGTTCAAATTTTGAATGCCTATTAAAACTAAAATAGATTAACTCAAATACAGCATACTAAAATTCAAATAGGCAACACAAATGTCATAAAATACAAATAAATAAAAACTAAATTCATATAATTAAAACTCACTGGGATAACTTAAACCCAGAATGATTCAAATTCAATTGGATAGCTTGCGGAAATTAACCCCCGACCTTCCAATTAATAAATCAGTCCCAGAGCTATGACGTTTCCAGAAAGGTTTTAGCATATCCCAACTTGTCAGGAAGCTGGAGTCAGGAGAGCACAGGGTTAGCCATGGTATGGTGCCCCCTGGAGCAGATAGGGTTAAGTGCCTTGCTCAAGTGCACAGCAGTGGAAGCTTATTGGTGCTGGGGCTTAAAACTAAATCTTCTTAAATTAACTCAAAGAGGTTCAAACTCAAAATGATTGAAAATTATCACAAGCCCAATGTTTTTAAATCTAATAAATTCATATTCTATTAACAATAAAAAACATATCTAATGTTGAAACTGAGAATATTACCATTTTAAGGAAAATAATTAGGACATTTTGTATTTGATGGCTGCAACGGGTCTCAAATGTACCATTTACCAAAATATACCACTGTGTAGCATCACGTCTTCTGTCCGTATACAGCTGGGAAATGAGCAGACCAGTTGTCCCATATGTGTGAGGTTCCCTGGTGGTCTAGTGGTTAGGATGCAGCGTTGATTTTCCTCCTTGTCCCATGTAGACAGAGATTTCTCCAAGTTCTTTAAAACTTTTGATGATATCGTACTGTACGTAATGAGATATTCAAATGCTGAGGAAAATTATTTTAAAATTGTTTCACAATTTGTACACACAGTCTTTCACAGTGAAGTTCTGGTACACTATTTATACCCAATCATCTTACTGACCTGTTGTTAATTAACCTAATAAGTTGCAATTTACACTTACCTAATTAACAATGTTACAGCTAGTTTAATTGTTTAATTTTTCCAGACATTTGTTGCCACATTCCCACTTTTTTTTAAACATCTTGCAGCCATCAAATTCAAAATGATCTTGTTTTTTTCCTCAAAATTAAATTTCCCCAGTTTCCACATTTTCTATGTTCTTTTGAGAATTAAATATGGGTTTATGAGATTTGCAATTAATTGCATTCTGTTTTAATTTACATTTTAGACAGTGTCCTAACATTTTTGAAATTGGGGTTGTATATTAATAGATTACACTTAAACAGAGATCAATAAACCTCAAACAGAAAGCAAATTGATAGCACATACAGTGGGGGAAATGAGTATTCAACTCATCAATTTTTCTTATTAACCACAGTTCCAATGCAGCAATTCACGTGGGATTTTGACCAGACATTGGTATTAACTTGGGAAATCTTGAGCAAGAAATTATAATCTTTTAATCCATAAAAAACTATAAGAACACACTTTGAAAAAGCAGTACACTAAGTTATGACAGCAGCTGATTACACAATGTAGTTCTACTGTACCTCCTATCTGTGCAAATTACAGTCATCATGTTGGGTCATGATGAGTAGAGGCAAAAAAGGAGGGCTTCAGTCAAGGGTCCAGCAGTGGTGTGAACTCAGGACCCAACATCTTAGCCACTAAGCTACTTCTTCTCTATAATAATATTTAACAAATAAATATATCATAAAGCACAAACAGAAAAATCAATAGCATAAAACAGCTTCAAACTCAGTCAACAGATGAAAAACTTAAATCAGATAAAAATAATTCTGTTCAATGTTTTTTTAAAACAGCTGATTTTGTCTCCATTATTTCAATATTTGCATTATTATATTTTAATAGATAACTATAGTATATGTCTATATACTATATATATATATATTTATATGAATATATAAAACAATTAGATTAAAACTTATATGAAACTATATATGAAACAAACTTATATGAATCCTAACTATATATGAAACAAATAGATTAAAACCCGAAAATATAAAACAAGTAGAATAAAACTTAAATACACAAATCAAAACTTGAATATAATAAACAAAAAGGATAAAACTTAAATGTCATGCAAAATAGATTTAAAAAATATATTTAAAAAATATAGCAAACATTGAAAAATCATAAATAGAATGCACTTTTAATAAATACCACAAATAGTATAAAACGTACATTTATATCACAAATATAGTAAAACTTAAATATATACAATATAACTCACTTTGAACCTGCTGGCATTCAATAAGGTGCAATTTTCTTTCTTCTCTGCTGGAAAGAATATTCTTAGTTCATACAAATATATGACCGAATACCTGAAAATGTAAATAAATAAAATCGCATGTCGCATGTTTCAGTGTTGCTGTTCAACTATGGAATAACCTGCAATGATTTCATGCATCTCTGAATAACCTGGATGCCTTCACCTGCCCAACAGTCCTCTTTCTCAAGCATCATCTTACAGCTCTGTAGCACCTGCTATTCTTAAAGATCTAGGCTGATTGAGGCTACCTACATTTTAGGAGGCTACAAGATTCCAGCATGCGCAATTATGATTATCGGTGTTATTTTTCTACTAACTTCCAGCATGTGCTATTCTGATTCTTTTTTTATACATTGACTACTATTCTTTATTAGTTTAACTACTCCTCATACCATACAGTACTCACTACAATGATGAATGATTTTTGCTTATTTCAATGCAAAATTTGGCAATTTGTTCAGATTTCCAAAAATTTCAAAAACCTTAAGGTTAAATTTACAAGCCCTCTGACCAGATGTGTTTAATTTTACAGTTTGGAGTTTACAAGTTTATTGTCATCGCATAGCAACGAAATGCCTCTACCAGAAGTGCAAATAGTAACAATTTAGCAAATTGACAATTGCAGATAAATGTATATATGTAAAAGTATGTACAGTGAATACATATAAAGTCTATAGCAGTGAAAAGATGTTCATACATTGTTAAAAAATACAACTAAATAGTTATGTCTATGACAATGAAAAATGTACAGACACTGTTGTAAAGGAACAAGTAGAAGGCTGTGGCATTGAAAAAATGTGCAAAAGCTGAATAAACAAGTACAGAAAATATATGTACCGTAATTTCCGGACTATTAAGCGCACCCATATATAAGCCGCAAACACTGAATTTGACAAAGATTTTTATTTTGAACATAAATAAGCCGCACCTGTCTATAAGCCGCAGTCACACTGAAACTAATGAACTTTACACAGGCTTTAATGAAAGACAGTGTCTGTTACACGGCTTGTATCTAAACAGTGGCCTACCAAGAAAGTCATAGTTCACTGTCTTCCTTCTTCCTTTCACAATTTCTCTCAAGAGTTTATCTTTTGGCATCGTCGTGCGTTTAAAAATCACCATCGGTGAAGTTTTTCTCCCGATGCCGTGCAGCTTAGAACACAGGTGAAGTGTGTTTGTTCATGCCCGGTTGTTTTTTAGCGTGATGAATGATTCGCATTTCCTGTAGACAGTCCGAGTGAGCGGCAGATCAAACGTCAGAGGAACCTCATCCTTATTTATGATGTGGTGTGGCTAGATTCAGTGGGAGCGCATCTGATTTAATATAAAGAGTTTCATTGGTTCACCTGAACCCGTTCGGCAATTTCATTGGTCTAATGTTATGGGGTTCAGTTTTTTTGCTTGAAGTTTGTGAAACCGGGAAAAACCCAGGAAAAATCCATAAATTAGCCGCTTCATTGTTTAAGCCGCGGGGTTCAAAGCGTGGGAAAAAAGTAGCGGCTTATAGTCCGGAAAATACGGTATATGTACAGTAAGGTGTGTATATATAGATACACAAAAAAAATAGTGCAGATGTATTTAAGGCACAATTTGTGTAGAGAATGAGGAGTATGGAAATTACAAAATGTACATTGTATGTATAATTGTACAGACGTTATATACAGTGTTTTTACAGTGATCTAGCAGTGTAGTGTTGAGTTCAGTAATGTGATGGAGGATGGAAAAAAGCTGTACCTGAACCTGCTGGTTCTACTGCGTATGTTCCTGTATCTCCTTCTTGATGGAAGGAGGTTAAACAGTTTGTGACTGGGATGTGAAGAGTTCTTGATGATGTTGTGAGCTCTGCGCAGACATCTGCTGTGGTAAAGGTGTTCAATGGCAGGTAGTTGGGTGCCAGTGATGTGTCAGGCGGTTTTGAAAACCCTTCCAGGGCTTTGCGTTCACACACAGTGGAGCCTCCGTACCATACAGTGATGGAGTTGGTCAGGATGCTCTCGATAATGCAGCAGTAAAAAACTCGTTAGAATACAAAGACAAAGTTGTAAAGCGATCTTTCACTATACGGATTTTCAATTAATAAATAAAATGACAGTATTATGTCACAAAGTCGAAGAACCATTAGTATTTAGTGAACAAATAAAATGAAAGTTAATCATTTTAGATAAAGTGAAACCAAATATTTAGAGCTGACTGTTATTTGATGCACCTCTCTATAGACGCAAGGTGCATATAATCTTAGGTTTGTGTATATTATTAGCATGATTGTGATTGCGCTTTGGTGTTGTGTTGTATGCAAACGCCTTGCTGCATGTCCTCTGTAATTTGTGTTGTATGTGTGTGTCGTTTGACTGTTTCGTTCTGTGATTGTGGAGTTTTGTGATCGTGTTGATGTGTGTTGTGTTCCAGGCTGATGGCGGTGGAGGATGAGTTGAGAGGCAGTGGCGAGTCTGACCTCAAATCCCGAATATTTACAGGAGAGGTCTGTCTCTTTCATATACACATACACACGTGCAGCCAACTGCAGTACAGTACTGGCTAAAACACACGTTTCCATGCACTGAGAAACCGGAATTAATTTGATCCATAACCTGGCCTATGTATGTTGAAAAAAAGGACTTTCTGAGGTTAAATACAAACCAACAGCTTTTAACGCCTGTACAACTGCTCATTCATGCAATTATCCAATCAGCCAAACACCACGTTATGGTTCTGTTCTGTTCTACAATACACTTTCCAAACCAAGATTATATTATTGATATATGTGCATGCAAACGTATGCAGTTGCTGTTTTGTCATCCCATTGCAATCGAACTCTTCTTACTGTACCATGTATCAGCGTGCATCAGATCAGATCTTCATTCATCGTCATATTTGTGGTATTTGTGCTCGTATGAGTTTGTTGTGTATTACACAACACTACAGGGTGCTGCGGTGTGTTGTTTGTTTTTTAATTTGCGCCATTATGAACCTTATTTGTTGTATTTGTGAGAAAGTGCAACCTGAATGCAACCATTTTTATGAACAGTGTTTGCATTTGTTTTGGTGGTTTGTGTTTTTGTGGCTTTTTAAAGGAAATATTAGGAAATTTGTAAATTCCTCTTTTGGGATGAATCAATCAATCAATCAATCAATCAATCAATCAATCTATCTATCTATCTATCTATCTATCTATCTATCTATCTATCTATCTATCTATCTATCTATCTATCTATCTATCTATCTATCTATCTATCTAAATACAGATACAGTACTAGATTGATGCTACTCACATTATAGGGGACCAACTAGGTCTCTTATTTCATTCTAAAAGCAGAGCAGCTGCTTACTTTAACACACTACTTGTGTATAGTTCAAACTTTTACTTGTGCTTGTAGATATACAACAAATATATAGATATAGCTTGCTTACAATGGGAGTAAAGTTTTGTGGGGTTTTTTTTTTGCAACCACATACTCTATATCAGCAAAAGCATTGGGACACTTGACCTTTTCAGCCTTAATGTTGTTTTTCCCCAAACTTACCACAAAGCTGGGGGCACACAATTGTTTAGGATCTCACTGGATGCTGTAGCATCAAATTTTCCCTTCACTTCAACAAGGAGACCCAAACACTGCCCCTGTGCACAAAGCCAACTCCATGAAGATATGCTTTACATGAGTTGGACTGGAAGATCTCGAGTGGACTCTAATTTAAGTTGATTTTTTACGTCCAAAAAAAAAAAGTCCAGCCATCTAGCAACTAGATGGAAAGCAGGTTAACCCGTTTAAAAATACAGTGGTACCCTGCTTATCGACCTTAATCCGTTCCTTAAAACCGGTCGAAATGCGAAAAGGTCGAAGAGCGAATGTAATTATCCCATAAGAAATAATGGAAAACCAATTAATCCGTTCCTGACCTCCACCGATACCCATTAATTAACAAATTACTAAATAATACATAAAATGATACAGGTACATAAATAATAGATTTCCGTAAGTTTATTTCACGTTTTCACAAATTATTTCCTGATCAACACTATCACCCACTCGCTGTTTCTCTTTTATCCACAGAACGAGTAATTTTTCCATCTCGTTCATAGCCTGTGGTCTTTGTTTTAAGTTAACATTACGCGACATACTGGGCAAGACATTTGTTTCTTAAATTTTTTCCTTATTGGCCAAATATGTACATATAGTAGACTTAGGTAAATTATACATAGCAACAAGATCTTTGATACGCATACCATTTTCATACTTAGAGATAATTTCTCTCTTTGTCTCCATAGAAATCACATGCCGCTTGGCCTTGACATCACTAGCTTTTTTTAGACCCATATTTCTAGAGTATTTTCACAAATTTAAACAAAAAAAAGACTTTGCACTTCAAACAAAGTATAGTATGTACAATATACACGCACTAAATTGTTATATTGACCGCTAAATAACACTATATTGTTCACAAACAGAAGTTTAATTTACGATAGATGCTCTCTCCACGAAGGCTGAGGCGAGACTGGGAAGATCCTTTCCCTCGCTCCACGTGGGTTGGGGTAAAAAGAAGGTAGATAAGCGGGCATTTGGTCGTTCAGCGGGCGCAAATATCGGTCGAAAAACTGTTCGCTAAGCGAAAAGGTCAATGTCTGAGCTGGTCGATAAGCGGGGTACCACTGTAATAAAAAAGCACCTTGAATTTAAATTACTTTTTAAATCATTCTGCATAAAGACGCACATACATCAGATACTTGCCCACTTCATTAACAAGTCTTGTCCCAGACACTGCAGAGCTTCACAAGATGCAGAGCACACTCCATCCAAACAATGCTGCATAACCACAAACCTTTTTATTCTATCTTTCTGAAAACCTGTCCACTAACACTACAGAGCAAATTGAATAAGATGTATTCTCTATGTCACTTTCAAAAATATTCAATAAATCTAGCATTCCAGCATTCAGACCCAGCAATACCGTTAAAAAAATCTAGAGCAAATCAAGGATCTGGAAACCACCATGGCATATGCTTATAGGAAGGCAGAATTCACAAATAAGACATATTAGTTCCCATAAACTCAAAGGTACATATATATATATATATATATATATATATATATATATATATATATATATATATATATATATACAGTGAGGAAAATAAGTATTTGAACACCCTGCTATTTTGCAAGTTCTCCCACTTAGAAATCATGGAGGGGTCTGAAATTGTCATTGTAGGTGCATGTCCACTGTGAGAGACATAATCTAAAAAAAAATCCAGAAATCACAATATATGATTTTTAAACTATTTATTTATATGATACAGCTGAAAATAAGTATTTGAACACCTGTCTATCAGCTAGAATTCTGACCCTCAAAGACCTGTTAGTCTGCCTTTAAAATGTTCACCTCCACTACTTTTATTATCCTAAATTAGATGCACCTGTTTGAGGTCATTAGCTGCATAAAGACACCTGTCCACCCCATACAATCAGTAAGAATCCAACTACTAACATGGCCAAGACCAAAGAACTGTCCAAAGACACTAGAGACAAAATTGTACACCTCCACAAGGCTGGAAAGGGCTACGGAAATTGCCAAGCAGCTTGGTGAAAAAGGTCCACTGTTGGAGCAATCATTAGAAAATGGAAGAAGCTAAACATGACTGTCAATCTCCCTCGGACTGGGGCTCCATGCAAGATCTCACCTCGTGGGGTCTCAATGATCCTAAGGAAGGTGAGAAATCAGCCCTGAACTACACAGGAGGAGCTGGTCAATGACCTGAAAAGAGCTGGACTACCGTTTCCAAGGTTACTGTTGGTAATACACTAAGACGTCATGGTTTGAAATCATGCATGGCATGGAAGGTTCCCCTGCTTAAACCAGCACATGTCCAGGCACGTCTTAAGTTTGCCAATGACCATTTGGATGATCCAGAGGAGTCATGGGAGAAAGTCATGTGGTCAGATGAGACCAAAATAGACTTTTGGGTCATAATTCCACTAAACGTGTTTGGAGGAAGAAGAATGATGAGTACCATCCAAGAACACCATCCCTACTGTGAAGCATGGGGTGGTAGCATCATGCTTTGGGGTGTTTTCTGCACATGGGACAGGGCGACTGCACTGTATTAAGGAGAGGATGACCGGGGCCATGTATTGCGAGATTTTGGGGAACAACCTCCTTCCTCAGTTAGAGCATTGAAGATGGGTCGAGGCTGGGTCTTCCAACATGACAATGACCAAGCACACAGCCAGGATAACCAAGGAGTGGCTCTGTAAGAAGCATATCAAGGTTCTGGCATGGCCTAGCCAGTCTCCAGACCTAAACCCAATAGAGAATCTTTGAGGGAGCTCAAACTGTGTTTCTCAGCGACAGGCCAGAAACCTGACTGATCTAGAGAAGATCTGTGTGGAGGAGGCCAAAATCCTCCTGCAGTGTGTGCAAACCTGGTGAAAACTACAGGAAACGTTTGACCTCTGTAATTGCAAACAAAGGCTACTGTACCAAATATTAACATTGACTTTCTCAGGTGTTCAAATACTTATTTGCAGCTGTATCATACAAATAAATAGTTAAAAAATCATACATTGTGTTTTCTGGATTTTTCTTTTTTTTTAGATTATGTCTCTCAAAGTGGACATGCACCTACGATGACAATTTCAGACCCCTCCATAATTTCTAAGTGGGAGAATTTGCAAAATAGCAGGGTGTTCAAATACTTAGTTTCCTCAATGTAATTATATAGTCTGTACTTACACATTTTGGAGTTATTTGGCAAAGGAATAATGTGTGGTCCATTAATGTGCAAATAGATAAGGCCATTTCTAAACTGCAGGAGACAGTACTGTTATCACTTCTCCAAGAATTTTTTATGGGTTTTCTTCTTGGGCATGGGTTTCCTCTAGGTACTTCTTCTTGGCTCCCTAAAACACTTTGGTAAATAAGAAAATAAATAGGTCTAAAACAGGGGTCACCAACCTTTTTGAAACTGAGAGCTACTTCTTGGGTACCGTTTAATGTGAAGGGCTACCAGTTTGATATACACTTCTGAAATAACAAATTTTCTCAATTTACCTTTAATTGTATGCTATTATTAATAATTAATAATATTAATCTATGTGAAGACACTGATCATGTTAATGATTTTTCACAATTATCAACAACGAGGTAACAAGGTAGGAAACAGATCAATATCAATATTCGAAACTTTTTTTTTTTCTTCAAATGATCACTTCTACAACATTTTCACTAGCCACTAACAATTTTTAACAAATCATGCACTACGTTGCTTCATGATTTTGCAGATTATCAATTATGTAATATCCAAAAATCAACTTGGAGACCAGTTCTAATCTAATATGAAACATATTTTTAAGTTTTTTTTTTTTTGTATATATATTGTCATTTTTAAATTCATACCAATGCAAGTGTGATTTAAAAAAGAATAGTATAAAAACTAATGTGGTCCTTGCAGGTGACCTAATGCCCGCGGGCACCATATTGGTGACCCCTTTTCTAGGATCACGATTGACCAGTAGATTGCTGAGGTAATATGGAGAGATTGAATACCATTCACCGAAAAAATGTGGATGTTAGTCTATCATCACATATAGGACGGCCAGTCTAAGATTTATTCTTTTCCAACACACAGATCACCATGCATGCGCGGTCAAACACACTATCTAGCATTGTGCGTACATCATTTTGTCTTAGGCATTTTACAGTTTTTCTCAGTTGCTTTGGAGAGTTTCTTAAATCATCCTTTATGTTTGCAAACCAGTAAGTGCATTTCTCTAAACAATTTGTGCAAACAGCACAACACATTGGATACTTTTCTCAAAATCCTAAATTCATCTCTCAAAAGTAAGTATTTGTGTCAATGAACATCTCATTCCCATCAGAATGAAAAGTCCCTTTGTCATTGTTTACAAACAAAATCATCAAAATGTTTAGTCGTGTTGTCACAGTTTCAGGATTTCTTGATATAAACTACGGTTTGGGTTACTATAAGTAAAAATGCACAAAATGTTTACTTCCTTCTGTTTGGTATCTATAAATTTCAGCAGCACAAATTCATTTATTTGATTGCATATTTGAATTATATTGATTGCAAAAGACCAGAAAGGATTCACACTTTTACTGTACTGTACAAAAGTTCGTTCGTTTCTTGGTTGTTCATCCGTTTCCAAAATGTATAATTTTTTACTTTGCTCTGTCTGTAAACACTCTCCAATTAGAGGTTCACAAAATTCACCTTTGACCTGTTTCAAGATTCAAGATTCATCTGCACAATTCATCGATTCAAGTCAAATTTACAAATTTGTAATAGAAATTAAGGATGACCAATTCTAACAACTGGTTTGACCATTTTGCATTCAATGACTTATACAATGAACCGATGTCGAGATGTAATCTATTAAATTATTCTATTACAAAAGCATTCACAATTTGATCAAAGCAACAAGAAATGTTCTAATGATGAGCACAAGTGAGTAAACGATGTGGAGGTTGAACAAGTAGTTTTGAGAAATTTATTTCTGATCTGAGAAACGCTGCAAAGCAACTGAGAAAAACTGTAAAAGTAGCTCGCAAGCAATAAATGTGTGTACACCCCTGAATGGTTGGTATTCTGTCTGGGGCATACTCTTGTCTTGTGCCCAGTTTTTGCTAACAACGTTTGCAACAAACCACAATCCTGAACAGCCTTTCCTACCTCAGTTGTATTTCTGATTCAACTCTTTGTATTTCCACTCCACTGTATTTCCAGTAGCCACTAATATAATATATGCATCTCTATATGGTGTAACTTGTAGTTTGATCAAGAGGCATAAATTATGTAGGTGTAGCAGCGAATTGCATTAATTTCCTGTCTGGAATCGCACAAGTGGAAGTAATTGGATCAGGTTCCTCAGGGTAACTCTCCTGCTGTAGGTCTAAATAGGTAGATTTGGGACCCGGCTGTGGAACCGCAGGGTTTCAGGTGGGAGGGTGTTTGGAGTGTGTAGGGGCTGCAGCACTTACTAGACACCCTCTGCTTTAAACACTACCTTTTCTCTGTATCAACTGGTACTTTTTGCCTCCTAAATGTTCTAGCTCTTTTTCTATAGTATTTTTCTCAGAATGTTTCTGTTCCTTTCACTTGTGGCTTTTTTTTTAATTCTGGGTAACTGCTCCTTGCTTTTCATTTTCCCTTCTTTTTTACCTTTACTTAACATTCTTGATCAGTTGCTCTGTAATGTCATACACGTGGCCCACCTTCCACTCTTCTCCCCCGTTCTCTTTCCCTCTCCTCTCCTCTCCCTCCTTGCCCTCCTGTTCCTCTGTCTGTTAGGATGATCCATATTCCTCTCTGGGTTCGGTTGAGCAAAGCATGGTTCCAGTAGGTGAGGGGGTTCTTCCACTGAACCCCGTCTCGGCTCTCTCTTCCACAACCAGCTCCCCTTGGAACGGAGCTCTCCCTCCCCTGCCCCCAAACCTGCACATCAGCCAGAACGGCGATCTACGTGGCAATACCGGCTTCCCCGGGGCAGCCATCACTTCACCAGCTGGGGCCGCAGCCTTCTGGGCCATGCAGGGAGGGAGGCTGGGCTAGTCATGTGGCCTTTTGGACATTGGGAGAGCTTTGTAATGTGCAAATACACGCGCCTTGTCGCTAGCGAAAATTCTCACATTCCAGCATTCCAGAAGTCTGTGGATGAAAAATCTGCAGCCATCTGTCCATTTTTTCCCCTCACTTTTATCTGTCCATTAATTGGAACCTCAGCCTGAATTGCTAATGATATATATACAGTATATATATATAAAAAAATAAAAAAAATTTATTTTTTATTTAGCAATTTTAGCTGAGATACATGTTTTGAATTTCCTAAGAAGACTAGCTGAGAGGGTTTTTTTTATACGGGGGTCTGTTTAATAGAGTGTGAGAACAAGGTTTCGTCAGGGCTCTAGTGTTCTTTTAAGCTGTGCTAGTTTTTCTTTTTTTTTAATAGATGTGCGCTTTAAAAAATATAGAAATATTTATCCAATCGTTCGTTTGCTTGAAAGTTACTAGTCATAGCAAGAATGATTCATTCAGACGCCAGGTCTAAATGAAGCACACCGATTTATTTCCTATCTCTCCTGGAGAGATTTTCAAGAGGTGGAGATTTTCTTATCAGGATTAGTAAAGTGTTGAGTTATGAGTCATGTCGTTTTTTTTGTGTTTTTTTTCTTCCTTGGTCGATCTTAATCATTCGTGTGTGCTCTTACTTGACTGCCATCGATCACTCATATCATTATCATTATCATGCCCATGCCATTTGCGCTAGCTGATCTGAATGTGTTTCGCTTCATACAGTATGATTTACTCGTCATTTAAAAACCTATAGTGTGAATGCTGTGTGAATTGCACAAATGACACGACAAGCGATTTTTAAAAATGCTACCTAAGATTCCTTGGCAATGAACCTGTCAATCAAAGGCTAAGTGGACCTTCATTGGACACTGAGCCACCTGCTGCCCTCCTGAGCTCACTTTGTCTTTCTCTTCCTTAGCCGATCTATGGTGGGCACACCGGAACATGATTGGACCTCAGCAGCGCGAAAGGATATGTGACTGGACCCCTCACCAGTCCAGGACCCTCTCTTGATTCTGACTGGTTGAGAGAGGAGAGAGAAAGAGGAAGAGCCTGAGGGGAAAAAAAACATAAACAAAACAAAAAAACTCGCTCTGACACATCAAAACCACAATAAGCACACAAAATCTTCTACACAAGAGCACATTGTTTCTATCTCTCTACTACTTTCTCTCCCTCTCTTTTCCTCCCTGAGCCAAAATAATGACAATCACCTCTTTTTTTTCTGTAGTGGATTAACAAATGAGCTACTCGGTGCTGTTTACTCTAATCCTTATTCGGCTATTATTACTTTAGGCACAAATCTTTGGTACAAATTCAAACGACAAACAGAGGGACCTGATTCATGTATCCTGGTTTATTTTTTCCCTCCTTTTTTTTTTTTTCCTCGTCGCCCATATTCCACCTCAGACTTTCTCTCTATGTCTTTCTCTCTCAGCAGGCGTGTTTGTTCTTCTCAGCATGATGGCTGTACGAGGGGGTTGTGTTGATCTTCGTGTGTATACAGTATGCGGTTACGGGTGCGTATTACCAAACTACCGTAACCCACGAGCCTCACGAGCTCTAATAATGACTCTTACGTTTTTTTGTTCTTGTAGTTTTTTTGTTTTTTTGGTGGGGGGGTTTCGTTCGTTTTTCCTATAAAGAGCCTTTTCAATCTTTTTATGGAGGTGTGGTCTTTTCTGAGCCAATCAGACGTCGCCATACTGCTCAGAAAGCCCTTCCTGTGCCGCGCGCTGGGGGCGGCGCCTCTTCTCTGTGCCTAAAGAGCTCTATACAAAACAGGGGAAATAAAAAAGAAAAAAAAAAAAGACACACTTCATCGACAGGAGCGCACAGGACACTCTCTTTTTTTCTTTTTTTGGTTCTTTTTTCAACCTGTGGAGTTTGAAAGAGTATAATGTTTGAATAATATTGTCTCTGTTCGGACGTTGCTGCTTTAATGACTTCGAAGGATCAGCATCCCTTCATCTCATCCGGTCGATGGGACGGGAAACGACGCAGGCGAAGATCCAGCGCCGCCGTGTGCCTACGCGTGTCTGAAAAAAAAGCAGAAACCACCCGCACAGGGGCGAGCGACACCCCCAGTGTAGCCCTGCGTCTGCACGTGAACGACGGGACGTATTCGGCGTAAAAAAAAAACTTAACAAAAAAACGGTGCTTCTGGGCATCGATGCAAACGGATTTGTCTTTTCCTTTGTGAGCGTGTGCATGCATGTGCGTGTGAACTAGAGAACCAGGGAATAGGAACGGGATCGGATGGAAAACACCGAAGGACGACCATGGTTTCATCAGCTAACGGCAGGGACCCGCCTCAAGAGGAAACTGCAGTAAAGACGAAAAAAAATTCTATATGATCGAAGTATTTATATATTTAAAAAAACAAAAAAAAGTCTAGCTTTAGTATTTATAACACTAGACCTTATAGCCCATCTTTATTCTATTAGAACTTTATTTAAGCACAAATATATCCATTACCAATGTACTATATAGTGGTAATGTATTATATACTACTCTCCTAAAGCATGGAGACACGCACATACACACACACTTACACACACAAACGACGATCGTAGAAGGAAGTAGTAGCATCATACCTCATTCGGTCCTACCGTTATCCTCTTCTTTCCATTAGGCGCATCCCATTTTATCGATCCGGCACTTCTGTTCGATTTTCCTCGCCGTTCGATCAGTTATTTTTCGGAGATCCATAGCTGATTTCTTTCGCTCGTGAGCTTCAGTTAGGATTTGGTGTAAATAAGAGCTGAGGATTCAAGACCTGTTCATTTCTATGGTTTTATTCTTTTTTTTTTTTTTTTTTTAATTAAAAAGTTCCTATTGTTTTGTTTTTTTCTTTCCTGATTCTTCCTTGATGTTTGATAGATGATTACACACATATACACCATTAGTTGGTTTTGCTGGTAGGTTTTTAGTCACTTGCTTTTTTTTATTTATTTATTACGATTCTTCTTCTTCTTCTTCTTCTTCTTTTTCTGTGGTGGTTGGAAGTATTGATAAACGTTTGTCTGCACTTCTGATATTATTTATTTAAAAAAAAAAATACGAAAAACAAAAAAAAATCTAACCGTGCCCCGTGCCTAACTGTTCTGGTTCTGAAACTTTGGTCCGTAAGACAGCTCGGCTCCGTTTCGCCAGCTGTGGCTCAGAACTGCTGATAAGTGAAATATGAAGCAGAACCTTCTAGATGCTCTAGTCACCTTTTGTGTATAAAAGTCCTCCTGAGAACGATTGTGCTGGTGAAACATTTCTTCCCCCTCCTCCCATCGTGTAGCGCTATATTCGTTTTTTTTGGAGTCATGAGATTTTTGTATCTAATCTTTCCGAATGAAACGCCCCGAAGCGGGTCGACTCCTACCCTTAAACTTAGCCATAGACATGGACAAGCCATACACACCCTGTCCTTCTTACGGGCTTTAGGAGCGTAGGAATGTATATATTTCTATTAGAAACCACCGAAACACGTACCTGGCGAAAGGAAAGGCTCAGTGTTTAACCGTGTGGGAAACCTCAGCGTATGGAGAAATGTTGTGAATGTTAATATTGTTAAGAAGACAATTATTCTATTCGAAATATGACTATAATTGTAATTATCATTGCTTTCATTTTCTCGATGCTATGATTCTTGATTGATCAGAAATTTCTTTCATTTTGTGAATATGAGTTTACTATTATTCCAGAAAGTTTAAATAATTGGACAAATTAATAAATAGATATATGCTAACCTTTCACAGCAGTTTCCTTATTCTTTTTTTTTTGCAATCAGAAATACAACAATAATGGTATGGAAGCTCCAACGCCACTGATTATACAGACATTTATAGTGTGTGAATTTATTTAGATGGAGTTTGAGGTCCATGACAGTCACAATAGAAACAGAGTGCAGGTTCGAATCCCAATGATGCCACAGGTTGACTTATTCCTTAAAAGATTACCACTTTATTCATGTATTGCTACGACTTTAATCCGTAATCTTTGATTTTTTTATGATTTTTTTTAAACCTGGGATATTCGAAGAAAGAATTTCATTGTACTGGAAAGTATAAATGAAAAGCGAAAGTCCCTTTCTTTCTTTTTTTTTTTCAATGTAAAATTTCTATCTTTTTGAAGCCGGGTTCTTTAAAATATTCCAACACGTCTTTCTACATTATAATTTTTTTTGAAGAGGGTGCGCCATAATGTATCGTTCATCCGGCGGTCTTCACATGACACGAATCCGCAGGTCACCGAACTTCAGAAAGCAGCAAAATGTTCACGGTCTCCACCCTTCACGTGTACAAATGTAGGTCAATGGAAAGAATAGTGTAGTGCGATCGCAGCCCAGGGTTGGAGGGATGACATGACTGTCACCGCGCTGTCAATCACAGGGACGCTAACCAATCCAGGAGCTTAAATATGTGGAAGAGGGCAGATAGCAAGTTTCTCCAAATCTATTACGCTGCCTTTGGGTAAGATGGAACAGTTGACTGGCTTTGTAGTGTCCCAGAGGAAGATCTTTTACCTCCTCGACCATTGATGGAAGCTGACAATACACACTGGGGGAAAATATGATGCCCAAAACTGTGCCTAAATCTTTAGTAAACTGTAAATGGGAGCATTTAGTTGACAAAAGATATCGTAGAAATTTCACTTTAGTTAAATGCTGAAGCTGAGGATTTTTCTGTAAGAAATTTCAAGTCAGGAGTGAAAACATTTATCATTCATATTTTTATTCAGCTTTAGATTGTTAGCATCTCAGTATACCGCTAGCATCAAACATACATACTGGGGTTCAATTCTGTGCAGTATCTCTATTTAAAATAAAATATTACATCAGTTCATCTAGAAGAGGATGAGCGCTGAGATGATCGTGAGTTCAGGATGGTTCTTCATCAATCATTTTCATATAAATGAAAACCTGAACATGTATCCACTTTCACACGATTTTCAAATGTTAATGCTCATATCAAAAACATTAAAATCACACACAAAAAAGCCGTTCATGCTAACATGAGGAACAACTTATGAGAACTTTGTTGCAAGGTGTCGTTTGTGAATAAAACAAAAAAAAGTGTGATGTATTGAATTTGGATAATTTCTTCATTTCAGGAGTCATTTTTCTGGCAAAGAAATAAGGCCCAGCCCCTCACTGAAAAGTAACTAGCACAGGACTAACAGCGCTTGCTAATATTTTCATCGCAAGTGCAGTTCACCCCAGATTCAGCAGAGGGCAGCAAACATACCGCTAACATTCCACGTCTTTGGACAAGAAAACGAAATCTTTGTGACAAAAATGTTTTCTTCTTTCAGTGTTTTTATGATCACAGTGTCCCCGTACGCATGTCCTTTTTCGGTATGAAATGTCCTGTCCTTCACCTTTCACATGTAAAAGAAGTTTATAGAGCAAAGTACTTCAGACTACTGCAGGTACCTGAGGAGTGGCTAAATCCTAGACACAATATTTATTGCTTATTTGTTCGCTGTTGCTGAAGAATTTGTTGTTCTTGGCATAAAGAGGGACAAAAACCAGACAGACTTTTTTATATTAATAATAGAAGACTGAACTCCATGTTTCAGAAGGCACCAGTTTCTAAAACCTGCAGCACATTTTCCTAATCAGTGGATAAAACGAAAAGACACACATCTTCTCAAAGCCATTGTATCCTCCAATATGGTGAGACATCATATACACTTAGGCCCAGAAATATTTGGACAGTGACAAGTTTTTTATTTTAGCTGTTTACCGAAACATTTTCGAAATAGTTATATAATTAATATGGGCTTAATTCAGTATGGGCTTAGTTCAGACTCTCAGCTGATGGTATTTACATCAAAATTGAAAAAAGGGTCTAGGAATTACAGCTCCTTAATATGTAGCCGCCTCTTTTTCGAGGCACCAAAAGTAATTGGACAATTGCCTCAAAAGCTATTTCAGGGGCTGCATGGGCTGTTCCCTCATTAATCCATCATCACTTGAGCAGATAAAAGGTCTGGAATCGATTCCAGGTGTGAAATTCCAAACCCACAATAAAAGTGAAACAGATCATCATTAGGATGAAAAAACATGGTGAAGAAAAACCACTTCACAGCATCTGCCAAAGTGAAGAACACGCTGCAGGAAGTAGGTACACCTACTTCCTGCTGTGAAGCATTCTCCTACCGATATACCCTATGTCCCTCCTCTGCACATGTCCAAACCATCTTAATCACACCTCCCTCACCTTGTCTCCAAAACGTCCTACATGTGCTGTCCCTCTAATAAACTCATTTCTAATCCTGTCACTCCCAACGAACATCTCATAAAGAGACGACTTCAAGGGAGCAAATACAGAGGGTTCACCACAAGGTGCAAACCATTAATCAGCCTTAAAATTAGAAAGGCCAAATTAGTCTTTGCCAAAAATCTTTGAAAGAAGCCAGCCAGTACTAGAACAGCATTCTTTGGACAGATGGAGCTAAGATCAACCTGTACCAGAATGATAGGAAAAAGAAAGTATGGAAAGTATGGATCCAAAGAACACCATATCCTCTGTAAAAACATTGTAGAGGCGCTATTGGGTTGAGATCTGGTGATTGCCTCGGGCATTGTAGAATGTTCTGCAATGCCCGAGGCAATCACCAGATCTCAACCCAATCCAGCATGCATTTTACTTGCTTAAGACAAAACTTAAGGCAGAAAGACCCACAAACAAACAACAACTGAAGACAGCTGCAGTAAAGGCCTGTCAAAGCAACACAAAGTAGGAAATCCAGCGTTGGTGATGTCCATGGGTTCAAGACTTCAGGCAGTCATTGCCTCTGAAGGATTTTCAACAAAGTATTAAAAATGAAAATTTTATTTAAGGTAATGTTAATTTGTCCAATTACTTTTAAACCCTGAAATGAGGTATCTTTGTAATTAAATGGTTGCCGTTCCCAAATGTTTAATAGAATATTTGTGTTCAACCCGCTCAAATTAAACCTGAAATTCTGCCCTTCAATTGCATCTCAGTTGTTTCATTTTAAATCTGATGTGTTGGCCCGCATAGCCCAAATCATGACGATTGTGTCACTGTCCAAATATTTCTGGGCCTAACCATATAGCTGTTTTTACATAGACGTTCAACCGATTCAACGGTTTTGCTAATTAATCAGCTATTGGAAAAAATCCATACCGATTTTTCCTGCTTCAGGTTCCGCTGTCATTACGAAAGTGGCCTCTAGAGGCATACCACTGAAATGTATTATTTATAAAATTATTTTTACTAATTAATATATTCATATTTTAATTAGCACCTTTGATTCAGAACCATTTTTTTATGTTTGCAATAAAGTTCAGTGCTATTTAACATGGAGTGTTATGTTTGTTTTCTTATCCAGTATACATTTAAAAAAAATATCGGTTTATTAAATCGCTTATCGGCAGGTACGCTCCAACCTAGCTATTGGTATCGTAAAATCCATCGATCGACCTCTACATAGAAGTAAATAAAATGGGCCAGTATCAATATATATACATGTCTAAAAAAGTGCAGAAAAACATTCTAACCTAGGGAGAAAAGGAAAAAAGATAATTTTACTACTAATTTTAATGCTACTTAATCATTTGCAGGACTTCAATTTTTATACGAATGCTCTGCCATTTTTTTATTTCTATTAGCTCGCAAAATCTACAAAAACCTTTCCCTAGTTACATGCAGCATCTACTTAACTATATGAGAACTCGGAAAATAGGTCCAGTCTCGAAGTGGTGGAAAAAACCCTCAAAGATATCAATCACCTTAATCATTTCTGGGTTTTGTCTCTGTGCTGTTTTATGGAGCATGACAATAAAGCAAGAGCACTGGCATATGCACAATGCAAAGAGCACTTGAGATTGACATAAATAGCTGTGTTACCTTACAAAAACTACTAATTGATGATTCTATTCAGAAAAAGGCTTTGATTAGCTAGGCAGCATAAAGATGGCCTCGGGGGCAAAGGTCATATGGTCTAATTAGTCCAGATTTGCCTTGTTCCAGAGTGGTGCATCAGGGGATAAAAAGAGAGGCAGATACAGTGATGCAAAGATCATGCCAGTCAACTGTACAGCACAAGCCTGTGGGGGAAGTGTAATGATCTGAGGTCGCTCAGTTGGTCAAATCTAAATTCAGCAAGGTTATGCATCCAAAATACGGGTCAGATTAATATACTGAATATACTGAATGATCAGTTTTTACATTAAAATATTTTTTTTCTTCCCTGACAGCATGGGCATTTTTTTTCAAAGATGACAACGCCAGGATTCATTGGGATCTAATCCATGTGTGCCATTTTCACACATGGATTCACCACCACACAGTCCAGACCTTAATCCTATTGAGAATCTTTGAGAATTCACAAAAGACTTTACACTGTAGTCTGACGTAAACTGTAGTAATCTGATAATGTAATCTGATGTAATTTCGATGTTATAAATGTATGCAAGTGAATATGCCTGTATGCTGATTGGCCTCAAGAAAAATATTACTCATTAAAGGGTGAAAAGTTAAAGGATTAAAGGAGAATGTCCTAGTTTTCCATTTTCGGAAAAGAATTAGGAGGTGTTGGAGGTCAGAGAGCTGAAAATATGGTTTCCAGAAGTTAATGAACTTCTGTCACGTGCTGTGTCATTTTCGTTTTTTGTAAAGATGAACTAATCCGGATTCATCCGAGTTAATTAACCCTATCCTTTATATGACTCCCGATTCATTAATCCTTTATTTACTCCGATCATTAGAGTCCTTGGTTATCTTGCTACTAACAACAACATGTATAAATACAAACTGTGATTTCCACCATTTAGTTGTTCATAAGTTGTTGTTAGCAGGTAAATGTAGCAACAAGACTGAGTTGTTCAGGACACTTCCTGTATAGGCAGAAACACAAGACTCAAAATCACGAGTCTCGCTGATCCTCCTGTACCGTGGAGATTCAGCGGATCCGTTAGACTCGAAGCACAGAGCAAATCAGCTGGATCTGAGAGACTTGTGAGTGGAATAAATGAGTCCAAGGATTCTGTGGATTCTAAGGATTCGGTGAGTGCCCTCTAGTGGATGCAGGCAGAATCCCAAGTGACTCAAGGGACTCGCAAGCCTTGGATCCATTCACTGAGTGATTCAGAAGGATTTAAACGGATTTGGACCGGATTAATGTCAGACAATATTTTTATGGACCGGGCCTTTAAGGTGTGGCGGATAAACGCAACAAAATAAAATGATATGACCAGCATAAAAACTGAGATTTTCTAAATATATTAATAGATGTGAATCCACTGTGTTGTTTTTTGTTCATTTTGCTCACTTGGGGGTTTGAATTTAGCGGTAATGTATTATGTGTTAGGGCCCGGAGCAGCCCCTTTAAGAAGGTGGAGGATGGAGGTAAGACATATAATAGAGGCATCATGACATGCACCAAGAGTGAGTCATAGACAGATGTGGAAGAGAGAATCCAGCAGTTTTCCAAAATAAAACCATTCAGAATCAGATAATAAATTAAACGGAAATAATGTAAGTAATATGTTTTTCTGTGCGGCCCGGTACCAATTGCCCGGGGGTTGGAGACCACTGGTCTAAAAGACCTGTGTGCTGTATATGAAGTTTGTTCCTTAAGTTGTGCACTATCGCTACGAGACTAAAGTTATGTGATCGAGTAATGGCTGACCATTTTTTTCTATTGCTATAAATATCTTTGTATAACTACATGTTTGATGTCTCACACACACGACGATGCGGTTTGGGTCAAAATGTGACCTGTGCTATTCCTATTAAAGTACAAACGTATCCTCAGCATGTACCCGAACAGTGTAGTGTTATTAATCAGCCATCTTACAACAACAAAACTCACTTTCATAGATCTTTCTGGAACTTTATACAAATTTCCGTTCCCTTCCTGTTATTAAGGCCTGTCTCATTAAAGAATAATTTCGTTGATGCAAAAAACAAAAAAAAACAATGCATTTCTTACATGTTAGTAATGTTCGCCTTGTAGCTCCAGTATAAATCCAGTATTAAAGTAACTAAAACAATTGAGTTTTTTGCTGAACGCAGAGCATAAAGCTCACTTCTTTTTTGAGAAAACCTCTAATAGTGTTGTGTTTGTGGTGTGTGTATTAAAAAGAAAAAAGAAAATTATTTCGAGTCTCTGAGCGGAGTTACTGTCGAGCTCTGCGTCTTCTCTTCATCATCATCGCCAAGGAAAAGGAGAGGAAACATCCCGAGCAAGCAGCCTATGGTGACGCCGATCCCCTTCCCCTGCACACAAGCACAAGTTATAACTATACACATGCATACACACACATACACACACATACACATACATATATATATATATATATATATATATATATATATTTTTTTTTTTTTGTCTGAAGATTGGCCTCCGCCTCATGTGCCGGAAGGGGCAAGCGCTCCACACCCAACCACCAGCAGGAGGACAAGGAGACGTGGCATCCTAAAGAGACACAATTACAGTGGCGGCTCCTCCCTGTCTTCAAGGCCGCCGGGAGGACAGTGAGGGGAGAACCTTTTGGTTCCAGACTAATGGTGGCTCTGGCCCCTATTCCCTCTCACTACAGGCAAAGACAGCAGATGCGTAAGCGGAATTTCCGCCAGACCTTACGCCACGTAAAGGTGGGAGTCTCCTCAGCCTTGCGATGGCGACCTGGGCAGAGACAATCCGCCTGTCGGGACCTGAGGTATTAGAGCATGGCGGGAACGCCCAGCTCCGTCTCCCGCTTCAGCCACTCTTCACCCCCTTTCCTGGGCACCAGAACATTTTTTCCCTTTTTACTTTCAGTTTGAACCACCAATAAAGACACTGTATTCCATGATGTGAGATTCCAGTGTCTGTGTTAAACCCAAATGCAGCGGCGAGTCGCCACAATATAAATATACACACACACACACACACACACACACACACACACAAATCACAAATGGTGATTTAAAAGATTTAAGTGGTGATTTGTAACACGCCAACAAATTGCAGCAGAAAGCTGCACGCAGAGCCACAGGGAGCACCAACTTTCATAAGTCAGTGTGCTAATAGACATTGTTCTGTGTACATCTGGATCTGTGCAACCAGAGCTCTCCTCACATGCAAGTATTTTCGTCTGAAACATGATCTCACTTCCACCCCCCCCACACCACTTGCCAGATTTGGCTCCTGCGGACGTTGCCCTCTTCCCGAAGATGGAGGGTCGCCGTTTTTTGCAGGACACATTCCAGAAGTGGCAGGAACGCTGTATTGCTATGCAAGGGGACTATTTTGAAGGTATCTTACAAAAGTGAGTATACCCCTCACATTTTTGCAACCATTTTAGTCTATCTTCTCAAGGGACAATACTATAGAAATGAAAACTGGATATATTTTAGAGTAGTCAATGTGCAGCTTGTACAGTACCGTCAGGTTTACTGATAACTGTACGTTGTGTAAGCGTGCAAAGCCACACGTCATATTCATAATGGTCATGTTTTTGTTTGTTTGACAGAACCATACAAATTTGTGTATCTTGTATTGGAGCAGTTATAATTTGGTGCTTTGAGTACAATTCTCCCATACTGACCACTGGATGGTCAACATGGCACCTCATGGTAAAGAACTCTCTGAGGATTTAAAAAATTAGAATCGTTGCTCTTCACAAAGATGCCCGAGAATATAAGAAGATCAGTATCACGCTGGAACTGAGTTACAATACAGTGGCCAGGGTCATACAGAGGTTTTCCAAGACAAGTTCTACTTGGAACAGACATCGCAAGGGTCCATCAAAGAAGTTGAGTCCTCATGCTGTGCGTCAGGTGCAGAAGCTGCTTCAAAAAACAGATGCATGAGTGCTGCAGCATTGCTTTAGAGGTTGCAAAAATGGAAGGTCCGCTTGTCAGTGCTCAGACCGTACGTCACACACTGCAACAAGTCGGTTTGCAGGCTATCATCCCAGAAGGAGTCTCTTCTGAAGCTGCTCACAAGAAAGACCGCAAGAGGTTTGCTGAAGACGACCTGTCCAAGGGCATGAATTACTGGAACCGTGTCCTGTGGTCTGATGAGACAAAGATAAACTTGTTTGGCTCAGATGGTGTCCTGCACATGTGGCAGTGAGAAGTACTTACCAAGTGTGAGCTGAGTCTGGTCTGCCACATGTCAGCCTGTTTGGGTGTAAGATCAGGAATCTGCATCCCCAAACGTGCAGCTAGAGCCTCCACATATCCTGCTAACCTACACACACACACACACACACACACACACACACACACACACACATACACACACATACACACACATACACACACATACGTTACATATTACTCAAATTACTGGGTATATTAATTGTGTGTGTATGGGTTTTTTGTTTTGTGCGAATGTGTGTATGTGTGTTCAAATACTTACCCAAGTCCAGCCAGGTCAGAAACCAAGTTTCCCAACGCCGCGGCTGCAACCAGAACACACTGTTAGTCACCACGCACACGCACAATCACACACATTCACTCAGCAGACAAGAAACACAGACACAGATGAAGAATGGTGTCTGTATATTTCAACATCATAGCCTCTAGAATCATTCTAGACTTCTGCTGTCTCTGTTTGGGTCACACCATGAATATGTGCACCGTTAGAAAAGACTCTGAGACTGGGTATAATTTTAGACGCCAGTGTTTATACTACACACAGTAAAAATGCGGGTGGAAGCAGTTTGGGCTGGAAGACTTGTGTTGTGCTTACATGGCATGTTTACCACCTCAGCGATCTTTCCACTTCACCCCCATGTTCTTGACTGGTTATTAACCCATGTCTGATTATACAGGTGTACATAGCTTTGCGTTTCTGTTGTTCAGCCAAGTCTTTTCTGTTTCTTTGCCCGGTCCATGTATGTTGCAAGAAGAGAAAATGACCCCTTTAGTATTTTTTACTCATATAAAAGTCATATATGACTATGGTGTTGAAGATCTTGCTCAGGGGCCCAGGAGTGGCAGCTTGTTGTGGCTGGGATTTGAACTTATGACCTTTGATCCAAAGCTCTGCAGTGAGTCTCTAAAGACTTTGTACGTAGCATAAAACTGTCAGAAAAAAGCACAACCTAATCCATATGAGCCCCTCTGCGTGAAGCTCCAGAATGCTAGATGAAGCTACTGATGGATTCTGTGCTGATGGTCAATTCACAATTAGGTTGTTTAAGTGTACAACAGAACCAAATAACTCAAACAATTTGATGAATAAGCAAGAAACTATAAATGGAGTGTATTTTATAGCAATACAGAACCTTGGTGTTCGGCACTCGTCGCATGCTCCGCACTCGACACCGACTCTCACTAGGAAACTTCAATCTCGTGGTAAAACAGATGAATGAGGAGTCTCATGTCAGCTTGTAAACAGCGAGACAGAGTGCCCTATACAAAGCGTTCTCTTTTGTGCTTCCTGTGTATATTAAGCCTAAATCATGGGTGGTTAAAAATGCTATCAAGAAGCCTGGAAAAGATAGAAATAAGGCTAAAAAGCAATTAAGGAAAGCCACAATGGAAGTGTACAAATGAGGTCATAGCCAATGAGGGCAGTATAAATGCGACTCAAATCGCTACAAAATTCCTCCCTCGAGCAGCAAGTGTTGCTAAAGTGAAGTGAAGTGTGTGGTGAGACTGCCAAGTAAAATTTTTAATTTTGGGAAACTTTATGTAATTTCTTTATTTCTTATAAAGTACAGTACTGCATTCAAAAATACTTGTTCGGTACTCGTCAGTTTCAGCACAAGTTCCCGTAAAGAACTACCAACGAGTACCAAGGTATCACATTCTTATGAGTAAGAAATATTTAGTGATTACGTTATTTGTTTTCTCATTTTCAAAACAAAAAAAGTCATGAACAAGTATATAGTTATAGACGCCCGGACGAGAGACTGTGGGCCAAAGTTGGCCATGTATATATGAGAAGAAGGAAAAACAACATTTAACATTTTTTACTTTTTTTGTTTTGTTTTGTTTTAAATTTAAGCTGCAAAATTAATTAAAATTCAATGTAAGGAAATATGTCTTATCCAAAGGACCAGCTTTGTGTCTTTCATTAGAGATCATGGATATTACAAACATATGGCTGTATTGGTTTTAGCCTGAATATATGTATTAGACCCTGAACTTAATTGTACTATAAATAGGATTGTTTCAATGTTTTAATTGTACTATAAATGTTCGCAAATTTTAATACTTTATTAGTTAAGCAGATTACAGAGTAACATTCTAGATTGATTTATTTATAAATATTTTTAAACTATAAATCGAGGGACCCATGACAACTTTTATTTTAATAAAATACAGCTTGTTGTATCATGACATTTACTTTCGGACCACGGCACTTATTCAAGTTCGATTTTTGGCCCCTTTATGCTAAAATGTTTTGGCCAACTTTGGTATGTAATTTGCAGGGTGCTAGTAAGGACCCTGGCTCACTATACATTGGTACACAAGTTACCCATTGGCATTTATCAACACCAGGCAGTCTGAAATGTAATTAAATGTAATGCACTGTAAAAAGATAAAATGTATTATAAATCATATCTATCTTTTTAGCTTCATTACTATAGCTTGAATTGTTGTCTAAGCACAGTACATGTGTGTAACAAACAGTACCTGCCATTGTCGATATTCCGAAAGTCACTCCGATGGACAGCTCAATCTGGGTTCCCTGTAAACCCACACAAATGATAATGCGGTAATACAAAAAAAAAAAAAACATACATCTCTAACATACATCCCGACTAGTTAAAGGGGCCAATAAAAATCCCTGATCCAGAATCAGTTCCTTTTCAAACCTTGATAACTCTGTAATCACATCAACACCCAAATCAGCTTCTGGAACTTGTGAATTACCAGAAGCACTGAACCATTTAGAGACTCATACCACTTACTGCGGCGATCATGATGGCATTGTCCAGGAAGCCAAAGCCGACGAATGGGAGCGCGTTGTGAAGGAGCACTAAAAAGGGGAAAAAAACAAAAAAAACAAGCATGTCAGTGTACTTGAACAACAGATTGATATGTAGATTGTTTTCTCCTCGCTAAACTGTTTTTCATGCACATTTTCCCACCACCGCTGCTGCTACGAGAATATTACGTATTTAAAACACTACAGAGGCCGAGTCCTGAGAGTCAGAATACAGATTAACATGGCAGAGGTAGAGCTGCATCTTCCTTTAGACAGAACAGGAAAATAACTATTATTTTAAATATCTTCCCAAATGTCAAGTCAAAAGGCAACAAAATTCCTTGGTGTTTATCTGGAGGAGAACTTCACCTGGTCACTCAATACCAGCTTCATCAGCAGGAAAGCCGAGCAGCATCCTGAGAAGGCTGAGGAAAGTCAATCTACCTCCCCCTATCCTGACTACGTTGTACAGAAGGGACCATTGAGTTGAGCAGCTGCATCACTGCCTGGTTTGGGGTTTACTGGTTTACTGGTCACAAGCTATTATGTGATTTGTGTATCTCTCCACGTCTTGTGCTGCCTGGTGCACTGGTGACTTTTTCTGCACTGTTTGCACTTGATGCACTTTAAGTGGCGAGGACAACTTACTTTAGTCCTTGACTCTGTGTTGTGTAGTGTAGCTCTATGTTTTGTGATGTAGCCTTCATGTTTTGTGATGTAGCCTTTATGTTTTGTGATGTAGCCTTTATGTTTTGTGATGTAGCCTTTATGTTGTGTGACGTAGCCTTTATGTTTTGTGATGTAGCCTTTATGTTGTGTGACTTAGCTCTATGTTGTGTGACTTAGCTCTATGTTGTGTGATGTAGCTCTATGTTGTGCGATGTAGCTCTATGTTGTGTGATGTAGCTCTATGATGTATTTTGAGCTTTATGTTGTGATGTAGCTCTATTTTGTGTGACGTAGCTCTATGTTGTGTGACGTAGCTCTATGTTGTGTGACGTAGCTCTATGTTGTGTGACGAGCTCTATGTTGTATTTTGAGCTTTTGTTGTGATGTAGCTCTATTTTGTGTGACGTAGCTCTATTTTGTGTGACGTAGCTCTATTTTGTGTGACGTAGCTCTATTTTGTGTGACGTAGCTCTGTGTTGTGTGACGTAGCTCTATGTTGTGATGTAGCTCTATGTTGTATTTTGAGCTTTATGTTGTGATGTAGCTCTATTTTGTGTGATGTAGCGCCAGGGTTTTAGAGAAACGTCTTATTTCAGTGTACTGTGTCAGATATATATGGGTAAAATGACAATAAAGCTTCTTGACTTGACTCAATTTAGCTGTTTGAAATACAATTTGTGTAAGTTTGTTTCATCATAAACATTATCGTAAGTGTGCAACAGATCTCACCATATCTTAGTTGATTGGTGCTGGGTGGCGAAGACTCCAGTTTCTCTAAAGAGAAAAGAAAAACCCACAAAATATTGAGCAATGTTTGAGCAAAGAGACGTTACTGATGCATAGAAATTCATGTACCTTTACTGAAACTTGATCAAACTATTTCTGGTGAATGTGTGTATGCACTAATATAATAATGTGATGCAGCATAAAAAAAGGAAATAAAAAAAAAACCCAATAAATAAATAAAAAGTGAATTTTACTGATTTTACTCAACACATTTTCTGAATATTAGTGCACCACTTTGTAAAGCCTTCCACAATCATTTGTTCAAAATCTTAGCAAAGCAATTCTTCGAACTTTCACACAAACGTATGATCATCATGCGCTCCGCATGACTTGTAAACATTCGGATGAATCACGGCATTGACGCGGCAAACAAACGCATGATTTAAGCCTCAATGAAGTCACTGTTCTGATTGTTCATCTGTGAAGGTTTAATATTCTATTATCATGTGATTTATGAATATCATGCAGGTGTGTCCAGAAAATAGAGCCAAGACATCTTTTATAACATGGGCAGAACACACGTTCTCTCTCTATATTTCTATATTTCATGCACACTTAAGGCTGATTAATTAGAGGTTTCCCCAACACAGTTCCAGCACAAATCTCCAAAAGGAATTCTTGAACCAATTATTTGGGCTTTTTTTTCTTTTCATCTTCTCATTGCGATGCAGCAGTGTCATATGTTTTTATTTCTACAATCAAAATGTCTACGCTTGACCTCAGTGATCATGTTACAAATTGTATTATAATTTTGTAAGGTAATATTTCCAAATCAGTTATTCAACCAGGAGCGATTGAACAAATGTCATATATTTATGTTAGATATGTCCCAAGAACAGTAAAAACAATTTTTTTTTTTTTAAAGTATGTCCTTCAACAATGCTTTTGTTCATCATGTACTGATATGTAACTCAACGGTCTCATGGACATCACAGAGTCTATCTTTTAGCCATTGAACTTTATTGTACATAAATAAATTTGAAAATAAATTGTGAAATTTTATTTTCTGAAATCATACATTAGGGGAACCATTAGAACATTCATTTTAATATAATGTAGTTTGGTAAAATTTAATTTCCATTAAAATTTCATTTAATTTCAGCCCACAATCAATCAAATACTTATATTACTAAACAGTACACCTCAACATTTATGGATCTGTAATGATTGGACATTCGATGCCACCCAGATGAAGATCGGTTCCCCTTTGAGACTGGTTCCTCTCAAGGTTTCTTCCTCATAATATCTTGAAGATTTTTCTTTCCAAAGTCAAAATTTGATAACCTATTTATCGCTATAAAGCTACTTTGGAACAATGTCCGTTGTTAAAAGCGCTATACAAATAAAACCGAATTGATTCGAATCGTATAAATAATACAAATAAAAAAACGTACCCGTAAATATAAACGTTAGTAATTCACCATATCATTTTACACCACACCATTCCGTACGGACACTTTATGGACATTTTACACACACCATTCCGTACGGACACTTTATGGACATTTTACACACACCATTCCGTACACGGACACTTTATGGACATTTTCTTCAGAATCTGTTATTAAATTCAGTGTTGAAAGCTGTAAAGATGACTGCATTATAAAGTTGTCAGTAGGTGTTTATGGACATTTTACACCACACCATACCGCACACGGACACTTTATGGACATTTTACACCACACCATACCGCACACGGACACTTTATCGACATTTTACACCACACCATTCCGTACACGGACACTTTATGGACATTTTACACCACACCATACCGCACACGGACACTTTATGGACATTTTACACCACACCATTCCATTACGGACACTTTATGGACATTTTACACCACACCATACCGCACGGACACTTTATGGACATTTTACACCACACCATACCGCACACGGACACTTTATGGACATTTTACACCACACCATACCGCACACGGACACTTTACGGACAATCTAAACCACCTAAATTGTTTACTGTTCACAGTTTACTGCCATAAGCATTTTTTGTATATACATCTTTTTCTCTCACATATATATCTTTATATCTTATATATTCTTATATTTGATTTTATATAGTTTTTATACTTTATTTATCAGTCTTCTTTTCTTTGTATTATTTTTCTCCCCATTCTATTCCCTCATGCCGGACCGTCGTAATAAGCATTTCACTGCATGTCAAACCCTGTATGTATGTGTATGTGACAAATAAAATTTCGTTTGATTTGATAATCCTAGTGAACAGGCGCCGAGTCGATCGATATTTGCACAACGTTTAACTTTTTACGAGGCATCAGTTGAAAATATCTTTGGAAACGTCGCTGCGAGTCGCTTTATGCGTGCAATGAGCTTTAGTTTTCCTGGTTGGTCTCAGTAATAATAGAAGTAGAAACTGCCAGTTTACCAAATTAGGTAGAAAAAAGCTGACCAAATACCAAATTCCAGAATACTGAGCTGGCATCATGCATAGGATGGTTTCTTAAAAACACGTTTCTCGTTTGCCAATTCATCCCCATCACTTTACCACCAGCATTTGTTTCCTGCTAACCCCTATACAGGTCTATACGGTCTACTGCATCCTGAAATGGAACAATAAAACACAATGAGAATAAGTAAAGCTGGAATCATTTCGATTAATCATCTGTAATAGATGCTACATGCTTAAGCCAGACTTATTAGCCAGACGCATAACACGAGGCATAACACACACACACACACACACACACACACACACACACACACACACACACATCTCCAGACCCTAGAGTCCCATGCCAATTTAGAAACATTAAACCCTGACTCACTTCCCCTCGCAACCCTGAGCAATCCAGACACTTTCTTCTAATAAACAGAAACTAAATAAAATACCACACTTCAGGACTAACAGAACAGAGGGGAAATGAACCAAGGCTTCATTTTTCTTTACCCCCAGTTACTTCAGCTGGAGCCGTGTCTCTGCAGAACCCTCTCCTAAATGGGGTTCTCTCTGGTCAAGGAAGAAAAGAAAGAAAGGGAGAAACGAATGAGACGGAAAGTAATACGAGATGCAGGATGAAGTGTGGAGAGTCGAATCGTGGTGTTGGAAAAATGTTGACTTCCTTACTGCACTTAAGTACATTTTGTAAGCATGTGTAGTACATGAGTATTTTCCTGTTTGGAAAATTTTATAAATTTTAATGTGTAGTATCCTATTTTGCTATGTGGCAGCGGGGGTTTAGTGACTAATGCCCCGGGGTGTTGATCAAAAAGTCGCAGGTTCAAGCCTCAGCACCGTCAAGCTGCAACAGTTGGGCCCTTCAGCAAGGCACTTAACACTATTTGCTCCAGGGGGACGTACTATGGCTGACCCTGCGATCTGACCCCAGCTTTCTGACAAGCTGGGATATTAGAAAACCTAGGGGAGTGCTAGCTCAGTGGTTGAGGCTCTGGGTTACTGATCTGAAGGTCAAGGATTCAAGCCCCAGTATCACCATGTTGCCACAACTGAGCCCCCTGAGCAAGGCTCTTCGCCCACTGGGATCAAGGGGTGCTGTATCATGGCTGATCTGGTGCTCGGACACCAGCTTCCTAAAATTGCTGGGATATGCTGTAAAGTACATTTGACAAGTAAAAAGACCCCTTTTATCCTTTTACCTAGTAGGTTTCAGAAAAAAAACTTGCTGTTCTTCTCTACTTTGAAGTGAAAATTCTCTCCATATAAAGGTCTGGTGTACAGGAGAATGGACCCCTGATCTGCATTGATTTTTCACATTGAGTTCATATGCATCACTACTTTTCTTTCCATACATTAATCTGGTCAAAAGCAAAACCTGTAGTACTTTTAGAAAGTGATTTTTAGTTTTAGTCTTCTTCATCCACTGCTGGTCAAATCCTCAGAAGAAGACGTTTCAACAAAAGAGAGGAGACATGAGGAGAATCTGACCTTCAGAATGCAGCAGTGAACATTCAATATTATACATTCACTTCTATTTAAATAAGAAGCTGAAACTGGTAAAAATATAAAATATAATACACCGATCAGGCATAAAATTATGAGCGGTGAAGTGAATAACACTAAATATCTCATCATGGCACCTGCTGATTTATTTATTAGGCAGCAAGTCAACATTTTGTCCTCAAAGTTGATGTTAGAAGCAGTAAAAATGGGCGTAAGGATTTGAGCGAGTTCGACCAATTGTGACATCTAGACGTTTGGGGGACAAACTTACACTTATAAAGAACATATTCACTTTTAAGAGACAATGTTCATTGTTAAAAGTGCTATACAAATAAAAATGAATTGAACTGAAGGCTGGTCCGTGTGGTCCGGTCCAACAGAAGAGCTTCTGTAGCTTAAACTGCTGAAGAAGTTCATGCTGTTGATGCTTGAAGGGTCACGACTGTTTTAGCAGCAAAGGAGGAACCAACACAATAATAAACAGGTGGTCATAAAGTTAGGTCGAGAAAAAAATTTGGGAATTCTGGAGAACACTTACAGTGAATACTCAACATTATTTTTGTTGTTTAAAATCTCTCTCTCTCGCTCTCTCTCTCTCTGTCTGTCTGTCTGTCTGTCTGTCTCGGTCTGTTTGTCTCTCTCTCTCTGCATATGTGTGTCTCTCTGACTGTCTGCATCTGTCTCTTTCTCTCGCTCCATCTTCCTGTCTCTCTCTCTTTCTCTCATTGTCTCTTACTATGTCTGTCAGTCTCTTTCTGTCAGTCTGTCACACACTCTCTCTCTCTCTCTCTCTCTCTTTCTCTCTCTCCTGTCTGTGGGTCTTTTCTCTGTGTCTGTCTCGGTCTGTTTGTCTCTCTTTCTGCATATGTGTGTCTCTCTGACTGTCTGCATCTGTCTCTTTCTCTCGCTCCATCCTCCTGTCCCTCTCTATCTTTCTCTCTCTGTCTCTTTCTCGCGCGCTCTTTCTCTCTCTCTGTCTGTTAATATGTTTGTCTCTTTCTGTCAGTCTGTCGCACTCTCTCTTTCTCTCTCTCTCTCTCCCTCTTTTTCTCTCCTTCTCAAAGCCTGTCAATATTTGGAGCAAGACAGAACAGGCATAATAGCTGAGGTGACAAGCGGCAGAGCGAGATTTCTTCACGTGAACGTCACTGATCAGATCACAGTGTAATGTGGGTCACTGAAGGGTAAAGTTCCTCTCTCTCTCTCTCTCTGCCACACTTGAACTTTCCCCACGTTACTATCAAGAAAGATAAGAAAGAAAGCGCAATGTGGGTGAGAGAGCGTAATGTCTTTCCACATCATCATCATTATTATTATCATTACTGTGGTTTCTTGCAAGTGAGAAAAGAAGTCATTCATTGATATTTATTTTGTATGGGAGGAGAGACGGCTTTGAGAATAAAAGCATCCATGCATCACATTCTCCGGTGAGCAGTCGCAGGTGATTGACAAATACTGCAGTAGTAATGTATGAATGCAGGATTTTATGTATACATTTAAAGAAATGTTGAACATACACACCAGTGTTGGGTCCTAACTGGGCCCCAGTGTCGCCAGTCCGAAATCTGATTGGGTAAGGCAACAGCTTTCAAACAATAAGATTTTAAGCTAGCGACACCGGGGCCATCCAGCAGGCGTCCAATAACGTCGCCATTTTCACATCCTTTATTTGGATGGTCAGAAAGTGCACTAGTCAGGTTGCTAGCCACATCTGTAGCATCTGTACTAGCTGGAATAATATTCACTTGGATTTAAAAACTGTTTTTGTACTCGATTGCTGACAGCGAAGAGGAAATTGATTTAGTCACAAATACAAAATTACAAGGACATTTCAAGACGAACTTTTCAAGAAAAGCTGGACATTGTGAGGAAAGGTCGGCCAAAACTGTGTTAACACCGTATATACCGTGTGTGCTGTGTGTATGGTGTGTGCACATGGTGTGTGTGCAGTGTGTGTGCGTATACGGTGTGGGTGTGTGTGTGTGTAGGTGTGTGTGTGTGTGTATACTGTGTGTGCTGTGTGTATGTGCTCTGTGTGTGTGGTGTGTGCATATGGTGTGTGTGCAGTGTGTGTGTGTGTGTGTGTGTGTGTGTGTGTGTGTGTGTGTATGTGTATACGGTGTGTATACAGTGTGTGCTGTGTGTATGTGTTCTGTATTTGTGTGTGTGTGTGTGTGTGTGTGCATATGGTGTGTGTGCAGTGTGTGTGGTGTGTATATGGTATATGTAATTTGTGTGTATATACAGTGGGTGTTTGGTGTGTATACAGTTGGTGTTTGGTATGTATGTGCTCTGTGTGTTTGTGTATGTGTGTATACAGTGTGTGTGTGTGTGTGTATACAGTTGGTGTTTGGTATGTGTATGTGCTCTGTGTGTTTGTGTATGTGTGTATACAGTGTGTGTGTGTATGTGTATACAGTTGGTGTTTGGTATATGTATGTGCTCTGTGTGTTTGTGTGTGTGTATACAGTGTGTGTGTGTATATGTGTATACAGTTGGTGTTTAGTATGTATATGTGCTCTGTGTGTTTGTGTATGTGTGTGTATACAGTGTGTGTGTGTGTATACAGTTGGTGTTTAGTATATGTATATACTCTGTGTGTGTGTGTGTATACAGTGGTGTGTGGTGTATGTATACAGTGTGTGTGTGTATACTGTGTGTGTGTGTGTGTGTATATATACAGTGTGTGTGTGTGTGTGTGTGTGTGTGTGTGTGTGTGTGTGTGTGTATGTACAGTGTGTGTGTGTGTGTGTGTGTATACAGTGGGTGTGTGGTGTGTGTATGTGTGTAAGTGTGGTGTGTATACAGTGTGTGTGTGGTCTGTGTATATGCTCTGTGTGTGTGTGTGTGTGTGTGTGTGTGTGTGTGTGTGTGTACGTGCAGTGTGTGTTATGTGTATATACAGTGGTGTGTGGTGTATGTATACAGTGTGTGGTGTGTGTATGTGCTCTGTGTGTATGTTTTAAGTGCGGTGTATGTATATGATGTGTGTAGTGTGTATATACAGTGTTTATACAGTGTGTGTGCTATGTGTATGTGGCGTGTGTGGATTATGTAGGTATATAGTGTGTGTGTAAGTGTGTGGGTGTGTGTGTATATATACAGTTTGTGAGTCTGTGTGTGTGTGTGTGTGTGTGTGTATATATACAGTGTGTGTCTGTGTATACAGGTATATAGTGGGTGTGTGTATGTGCGAGTGTGTGTGTGTGTGTGTGTGTGTGTGTGTGCGCGTACAGTGTGTGTCTGTGTACACAGTGCGAGTGTGTGTGTGGCGTTTACCCTGTGCGATGGCGATGGACTCGAAGTTCTGCAGCTCTCGCAGTAAGCAGCTGCGCTCAGCAGCATGCAGGCTGTAGATAAAATCCTTGGCTCCTTCAGAAGTGTTCAGAGGTTCCAGCTTGTCTTTGTGCTTGTGCGTGCCGAGCTGGCGCTTCTGTGCTCCTCGTACACACGGCCTCAGGGTTCTACACAAACAGAACCTCAGCATTGTGGAAGAGAACATGTTTAGAACCTGAAGGGAAAGAAGAAGAAAAGAAAGATTAGATATAACACAAGAATAGCTAACCTGGATCTACAGTGAGAACACTTCTTCACTTCTCCACTCCTCCATTTCTCCACCCCTTCACTTCTCCACTCCTCCACTTGTTTCTCTGGCTGGAGCCTCAACGCTACCACCAGGAAACCACCAGAAAGGGTTTGACACAGAGGCTGGTTTATCAGGCTAAGAACCAGACTGCACCCAAAAAAGCTCTCTCTCTCTCTCTCTCTCTCTCTCTCTCTCTCTCTCTCACTGTCTGTCTGTCTCTCTGTCTCTCCATCTCTATATCAGCCTATGTGTCTCTCTCTCACTGTCTGTCAGTTGTTCTCTCTCTCTCTCTCTCTCTCTCTATTTCTCTGTCTCTTCCTGTTAGTCTCTAGCTCTTTCTGTCTCTCTCTGTCTCTCTGTCAGTTTTTGTTGTTCTCTCTATGTCTGTCTGTCTGTCTGTATTTCTGTCTATAGGTTTGACGGATCAAATGGAAAGGAAAAAGGGACAATCATGACAAACCATATACGGATACATGGATTAAAGTGAATACAGTTTTATAAACAAAAGACAATTGCACTGAAATATAATTATATGACCATGTACAATGAAAAAAATTGGAGCAAAAGTGCGGGATTGTTAGAAATAATGAAATATTATATAAAAATTATATCATTATTAATATTAATAATGAAATATTGTTAAATAAAATTATACTCATAACCGCTAAATAATAATAATAATAATAATAAATATAAGCAACAGTAACTAAGGAGGGAGGGTTTTTGCGAAGGGTCAGTTGTGGGTTAATTGATAGTGCTACGTAAAAATACACAGGAAATACAGTTGCGACTTGTGTCCTTTTCCATTTGAAATTTGGCAGTCAGCGTTAGGAAGTTTTCCTCTGTAGCTCGAAGGACCATATAAGAATTTTGACTATCTGGTGTGCGCTGATCAGGGGATTGTACTCGCCCCGGCGTGTCGGAAAAAACACGGTACAGGATTCAGAACACTCAACTTTACTGGGTATACAATTGATCGTATATGAGGCGATTGTTGCTGTAGGTTGCGTGATGCAGAATGCATGCTTCTGTTCGGGGTTCTGGCCTTCCATACTCTTGATGGAGGACGTGCACTGTGACGTCATAGGTAGCTTGTCATGCTTGGTAAACTGTATGTCTGCCTCTAGTGGTGAAGCGTGGAAATACAACTAAATGTGAATCCTTTCATTTTCATTTGGATTATGTCACACTTTGTGTTTATATATGAAAAAAAACAACAACTGCAAATACAATTCCTTTTTGAATATTGTCTGGAAAAATCCTTCCATCCATTAATATGAATGCAGTCTGCATTCTTAGCAGGTGGCTCTCAAACAGGGGGATCCAGAAAAGAAGCAGAAAGTCTTAGATGAACATTTGTACTGGAGGAATCTCATTGTTCATGATGTCTACATTACATTTGAAATATAAAATCATGACACAGTGGCTTTCAAACTCCTTATTTTTCTGGATTGCTCCAGGACTGATATTATAATTGCAATAAAAACATTGTGGTAAAAACAAAAACACAGTGCACTTCTAGCATCTCGAACATCTTCTGAAAGCCCAAAGTGTCTTCTAAATTGTGTATGTAGCACACTTATGTCAAGAAGTGTTAACATTTAAATGTAGGTAGAACAATTTTAACATGGTAAAGTGGAAGTATCTCTCTTACCCAATCAAATCAAGCTGCTCAGATCATCATCTGGCCTGGTTTTGTTGTTGTTGTTGTTGATCTGAAACTCCTAGACTGCCCAGATCTCCATGCATGACGGTCACAAGATCAACGATCTTCTAGAAAACAGATATGTAGCAGTCAGTAGTCAAGCACATGCACAGTAACCAACCTTTACAAAAGTTTCCAAAGTTCCTCACCCAGAATGAGTCAAATGGAAACCATGCCTCATGGGTTGCCAGATCTCCAACATTCTGAAATCCCTAATTTTCTCCTCCCTATCTACCCACACATACACTGAAGAGCTTTTCTCATTAAAATGTATTGCAATATTGATACAAATACATTATTTTTATAACCCATTACATTTTATTTCACGTCTTATTGTTCTAAGAGTTCTGGACGAAATTGGTTGTAATTTCTATACCAGGGATCAGAGTTTGTTTTAGTGACAGAAGCTTCCACATGCACATTTTTCTTTTTTTTTTAAAAAAAGGGAAAACAAGCTAGGTAAAATATAAATAAAAAATAAAAGGCACATTTTTATAAGGAAAAATAAACAGTTCTCCAGCACTAATATACCAATAATTACAATTTGTTATTTATTTAAACAAAATTAAAAAAATCATATTTATTCCCTTACATTTTTTTTTTTTAAAAAGGGGAAAGAATCCTAGGTAAAATATAAATTATAAAATAAAAGGCACAGTTCTCTGGCACTAATATACCAATAATTACAATTTGTACATTATTTGTAACAAAAAATAATCATATTTATTCCCTTACATGGCATATTAGATTTATTATTTACACTTAGTTATAAATGCTCTTTCAGTCTTTTTACTTTTATATGACAAGAAATTACGGCTATTTTTTTTCCTAATTTATTCACTCGTTCAGTAAATAACCCTACAGTATCTTTAGTAACTTTCTAATAAAAGTCTGATCATAAACAAATCTGTAATAAACACTAATGAACATGCATTAATTCAGTAAAATTAATTATCATATGTATAGAACATTTACTGGACATCGTCCCCAAAGCAGCTTCATAGAGATAAAGAGGTTATAAAGTAAAAATGTATACGTTTATTGCCTATAAGTTTGTTTTGAATTATTGAATTGTAATTAAAACATTTAGGGAACAATAAGAAAACTTAACCATCCACATTTCTCTCTCCATCACCCTTTTCTCTCCTTCGTTCTCTCTCTTTTTGTCAATTTAAACATGCTCCTGAGGTTCTTCTGAACAGTGCTCCTATCGCATTCTTCTCTTCAGATACACCTGATTCATCACAACAGAACCTCTGGATGGAGTTCTTTTCAAGAGGAGACTATAGAGCTAAGGACGGTTCCACATGAACAGCCTAAAGATCCATGAAGTCACTGAGCAACTCAAGAACTTTGAGGATGGATCTGGACTGTGATTAATATCAACAGTTTGCTTCAATGGGCCCAGGACCTCAGTTTTCATAAAGTTAAAGTTTCCCTTCGCCATTGTCGCTTATTGACTCGCTTGGAGACTCAATTATACATTTAAAATGTATATTCATAAACTATTTATCTCTGTAAAGCTGCTTTGGGACGACATCAAATCGCTAAACAAATTAACCTGCACTGAAAAGAACGTAATACAGATTCACCAATATTTACTGACCAATAGATTTGTGTATCATCAGTCCTGAAATTGTGTATAAATCAGACTGAAATTCCTCAGTACATAATATACTCTAGGGTTATTTAATGAATTAAAGAATACATGAATAAATTATTTTTTTTGTCATATCCAATTGAAAAGACTAATTTTAGTTGATTATGTATGGAGTTTTGCATTTAAATGCCTGCAATTTATTTACTTGTTGATATAAGTATGCTTTTCAGCGGGAGTAAAAGTGGACCTGGCAACGCCGCTGCTTATTTTTACCTCCGCCGCGCCTACGTAAACCAGAAACCGGTTATCTGAGCTTCTGATTGGTTGGCGAAGTGTCCACTCAGGAGGATACGTCTAATCGAACGAGACGTGGGTGCAGACGTCAAGTTTAAAAAAAAAGTGTGAGTGCATTGTGGGAACTGTAGTAATCTTCCCCTCAGCGGGTTATAAAAAACATTCGCTGGAAAACTACATTTCCCATGTATTAGTACGGCGAAAGAAAATTTCTCTCCAAATGAAATTTGTTAGCTGGAATGTTTTGTAATATGTAACATATCACGTAATATCAGTATATTTTCCTGCAAATTTCTACATTTTTTAAAGCTAAAACTTGCTCCTTAATCGCGAATTATCGTTAGAATCGGCTTTACAGGCTGCAGAGACGAGGTTTCGTCTATAGAGGGCGACTGTTAGTCGTTAGGTCTACTGATATTACTGTTATATTACTGGTATAGATATACCCACCTTCCACTTTATTAGGAACACCTAATTATATATGCAGATATCTGATCAGGAAACCATGCAGCAGTGATACAATAAATAAAATCATATAGATACAGTAATTATTAATAATTTAATAAACACCAATCAGGAATAACATTATGACCACCAGCCTTCATATTGTTTTGGTTCCCCCTTTCACTGCCAACGTTGAGCATTGACAACATTAACTTCTTCCGCAGTTTGAGTTACAGGAACTTGTCTGTTGGACACGCTTCAGCCTCAACTCCCCACGTGCATCAATGTGCCTTGGCCACTATTTCACTACTGTTCCTTCCCTGGAGCACTTTTGATAGATACTGACCACTACAGACCGGGAACAGCCCACAAGAGCTGCAGTTTTGGAGATGATCTGACCCAGTGGTCTAGACATCACAATTTGTCCCTCATCAAACTCACTCACATCCTTACGCTTGTCCATTTTTTCCTGCTTCCAAAACATTAACTTTGAGGGGGAAATGTTCACTTGCTGCCTAATAAAAAACTAACGAGCAAATCGTTAGACGTTGGGAAAACGTATTCTTATGTATTTGTATGTATTAAACATAATCAGATGTTTGCAAAAACTTATATTTTTGTACACATCCCAGATTCGTTAGGAAGCTGGTGTCAGCCATGATACACAACCCCTGAAGCAGAGAGGATTAAGCCTCTTGGTCAAGTGCCTAACAGTGTCAGCTTGGCGATACTGAGGCTTGAACCGCCGACCTACAAGCAGTCACTCAGAGCCTTAACCACTGGGCTACCAGAGCAGAAACTTGTTTTTTCCCTCTTTTTTTTCTAAATGATTTTGTGACATAGAATGATGATGAGGTTAGATTTTATATCCACGTACTGAACTTCTGAATTTATACACAGACTTTATTCACTATGTACTGCGTCGATGGTTGAAATGACAATAAAAGCTTCTTGACTTGACTAGAAATTAAATAATTCATTAAAAAATAAAGACATTTTATGGAAAATGAGAGAATATTAAGCTTAATATGAGATTTGTAACTAAACAAGGTTCCCAAAACTCCATTTATTTGACTAAAGAGAACAATACACTTTGAGGTAAAGTGTAGTAAGATGTTTTTTTTTTTTTTTTTTAGCATGACAGCAAGGCAAAGCACAAAATCACACAGATACAGGCCAGAAGTTTCGGATCACATCACGCATCAGAATGGCCTGATCTCTGGGATTTTAACAGTGTTGGTTAAGGACTGGAGAATAGAGTCCTATCTCACCTTGATTAATTTGTTATGGAGCACATGGATGATGTGCTGGAGCTCGATATGAACAATTCTATTTATGGAATATGAGTCAAGTAAGAGGAAAAGCAGGAACAGCTGATCTTTAGAGAAAACGAAAATGAAAGGAAGAGAAAGTTTTCTTTTTGAATCACTACTTAGCGCCAAAATATACATTTTTATATATATATCATATAAAATAAAATATAATATTATGGGAGGGATTGGAATTTCTAATAATATTGTAGGCTTTAATAAGTTAAATAAGTGCAATGTTAATAAAAATTATTTAAATATTTTACACTTTTTTATGTTGAGCAATATGCTTAAACAAAGTAAAACAAATTAATAGCGTAGTATCTTTTTTTAATATACTATTAAATTTATATTTTTGTATCGTTGTATTCTAATCTGTATTTGTATTTGTATAGCACTTTTTTTAACAATGGACATTTATCCTAAATGAGTGAGCCAGTGGCTTTTATCATTGTTGAGGTGTGCTGTTCAGCGAACTCTTCACTGCAGAAAAGTTAAATGCAGAACTGTTGATGGTGACTGTAGTTCAAGACATTATTCCAGGCTGTTTATATTAAACAAGTGATAGAGATAAAGTACAAAAGTATTTGTATTCAAATGTACTTAAGTATCCAAAGTACTATGATTTATTATGGCTAATGTTTCTGTAAAAATGTTTGCATATATATGAATCAAAACAGTCATATGAAAAATTTTAATCAAATGTATTAATAGAAACTTGGGGCCATGTCACCCTAAATTAGAAACAGAAAGTGCAATTTAATTTGAGATGAAGATCAGTTTAATATGTCACATGAGATACACAAGACCACCAGAAGATCCGCTTCATTTCCTGTAAACGTCTGCATTGACATAAGATGGCACATCATTTTCTGATCACATAATTTTTATTTATTGCTTATTTCATATTTGATATTTATCAGATTCAAAATGCTTATGAATTGGTGACACGTGTACATACACATACATACATGACCGCTTACCTTTTTCTGATACTGTTACTTTGCTTCAAGTGGGCTGAAGACTGCGCCAACAGATTTGTTTATGGTTAAACTTCTGTGTTGCAGCTTGTATGGTGGGGATTTTACCTGGAGGTGGAGCAGATACTCCAGTGGAAAGAAGGATATAAATAGACCCAGAGGTAGGAAACATATAGATTCAGACCCTGGCTTACAGCTTTGAAAGAAGCTCATCCACACTTTGTAAAAGCAATCGGCATATCAAGGTAAAGCAAAAACAGATTTCTTTCATATTTATTGTACATATGAGGAACTGAATGTTGTATTCAGGGCTGCATGATTTAATAGAAATTGTTATTTCAATTGTGAATGCTTCAAAAATTTCTTTGTGAAGAATATAAAGTATATTTTTCTTTTCTTTTCTCTTGCTCACGTTTATTTTTGTCAGTAAGTCCAAAAAAGACTGTATACATACATGTACTCTATACACTTTATGGACAAAAGGATTGGGACACCTAAACTTTCCTGACATATGTGGTTTGTCTCCAAGCTTTAACCATAACGCTGGAGACACACAATTGTACAGGACGTCTTTAGATGCGCTAAAATAACATTTTGTGTTCACATGAACTTAGAAACCCAAACCTGTTCCAGCATGGCAAAGTTACCCTGTGCACAAAGTGAGCTCCATGAAGATATGGTTTACATGCTTTGAAGCGGAAGATCTTTAGTGGCCCTCATCCCTACTAAACACATTTGGGATGAATTGGAATGCTGTCTGCACCCCAGGCCTCCTCACCTCACCTACATCAGTACCTGCCTTAACTAACACCTTTGTGACTGATGAGCCCAAAAGCAACAAGCAAATTTCAAAATCTAGTGGAACATCTTACCAGAAGAGTGGAGGGTACTGGGACTAAATGTGGAATGCAATGTTCAAAAAGCACATACAATACGTATGTCAATATAGTGTATGTGTATCAATCTACCAGTTTCTCTGTAGTGTAACTTTAACGTAAAATCCAAGCCTATTTTTAAAAATGTCACAAGTTTAGAGACAGACCAGACCCACACCAAGCTGAATCAAAATCTCTCTACTGCTTCTCACCTAGCCAGATTATATACCGGCGTTTTACATATATGAGAAGGGGAAGTGTAAAAAGCCTATTGTATTTACTTTGAGAAAGCAATATCACAATAACTTTTTAAGTAGGCGGTTTGAAAACTAGTCAATGTTGTGGGAAAGAAGGAGCAAATTTAGATTCTTAGAAAAATAATTCATTTGTTCCGAAGACTACTGGAGCTGTTCTGGTATCTTCTGTTGAGCAAACACCATACTGCTACACTTACTCTGGTTCATGTATCAGTCATCTAAGACAAAATGCCTATTCTTTTTAGCAGGAACAATGAGGAAATGGATTCCCAAATTGCAGAGGTAAATCAAAGCCTGACTACAGCGGAGCAGATGAGAAACCAGAATCAGCTGATAATGCAACCCTATGCCAACTGGGAGGATTACTTATCACCTGCACCATTCTCTATTGCCATAATGGCAGAACTGGCCTTTTTATCTTCCAAAACTGATTTCTCCATCAACAAAAACCCACCCAAGGAAGGCTACAAGTATATCAAATACCCAGATTCATTCTGTGCCTGCCTCATGCAAGTGTGTAACTCTGGTTGGTGGGCATTCAATGAGGCTCATACAAACATGGATCAGATCAGGCTACTAACACTAACTGTTCCAAATTACATTACAACTGTGGTTAAGATTCTGTTCCAAGGCAACAATGAGGTCAAAGATCATCTCCCCAACCAGTTGACGAACATCCGTGGCATTGCAGACAGATGCCTTGAGTTGGCCAATTCAACCAAAGAACGGTTTGAAGAAGTCATCAATATTATTCAAGAACTACTGGAAGTGTGTCTAAAAGCTAGAAACCTTTATGGAGAAGAGCTGGATGCAGTCAAGAGGACACTAGATGAGAATAAACTGAGGGAGGAGTCCTCAAAAGAAGCTGTTGAACATTCCAAAAAAGAAGTCAAAGCTTTGGAAGAAGAACTGAAAGAAGCACAGGAAAGCTATAAGAGTGCAATGAAGAGCCTTCCTGGTGGATGGGAAATAATTGCTATGGATCTTGTTGAATCTGTGACTGATGTTATGATAGACACTTTTCACAGACTTATTGTTCTAATCACTCAACCAGTAGCCCAAATGTGCAAAGCTACAAGAATTGCTGACACAAAGAGTCACAATAAAGGGGAAGACTCTGTTAAACCTATGGACGAAATTAACATCTATAGCAAGTCTGCAGAAATTCTGGAATGCACAGAGATGATCGAGCAATTTGTGCAGGAGGACAAGATCGACTGGTTCAGCTTGTATGATCAAAAGAACAAAGCTGCACTAACAGAATTTTCAGCAAAGCAGTTTGAAAGAATTATGAAAAATTTGAAAAAACTCCCAAAATGCCAACCAAGGAAACATGCTAAAAATATATGCAAAGAGGGCATTATGATCTGTAAAGAACTAGCAAAATATGCACCAGATGGGAAATGTGATAAAGCCAAAACCTTAGAGTTAATCGAAAGAATTAAAAAATTAACCGAATCAGCTTACAGATTTGACAGAAAAAGCAAAGATGTGACTTCTTCCCTTGGGAGGATGACCGCTTCGCAAAAGGCCTTAAAGAACGCCCTTTTCCGCATAGACGAAACCCTTAATCAAATAAACAAGTCCAGAGAGCTTTATCACAAGGATCTGAATAACATGAGGACAAACCAGAAGGAGCTGAATGAGATCCTGGTCACTTTGAGAAACTGTCAAGTCAAAGAGATCGACTTCAACACTACCATTCAAATGCTGCTCAAAGGTCTGGATGCCATGGGAAAAATGAAGAATCATTGGGAAAAGATGGTGCAGTTTTTTCAGATGGTGTCCATCATTGTGACAAACAGCCTGAGCTTGACTCTCAATGATTTTGCCACCACAGCTGAGACATCAACCGGACATTCCTATGATGGGCAGCTCTTCTGTAAAGTCATGCTCTACAATCAAGCCTTTCAGGCCACCAACATCGCCAGCCTGGTCCACATGATCTCAAGCACCTATACTGATGTGTCCACCAGATACCTAAAGGATAGCGTCAGCACTCTGGGGACACTTATGTCCACTGATCGGCAAAGTCCACAGTTTCTGCAAATGCATATGCAGTTACAGATGTGCTGTGACATGGCTAAGGAGGCCATCATTAGCCTTGTGCTCAAGAATAAGAAAGAGTTTGATAGGATGACCGATTCAAGACTGAAGAAGTTTGAAAAAGAGTTACTTGCCATTTTACCGGCGGCTTAACCTGAAGAGATACAGTTTATTCAAGAAACTGCCTGAAATGGATTAACAGAAAATATTTTTACCAATCTATGTGTGAGAGAAATGACAAATCACCAGACAACCATTACAGAAACTATCTTAAATGGATGGTACTCTGGAAGAAACATGACATTTGTCAGTGAAACGATCATCAATCCATCATTGCACAAATTTCCTGATTTTATATATATAGGTGCATCTCAATAAATTTGAATATCGTGGAGAAGTTACTTTATTTCAGTAATTCAACTCAAATTGTGAAACTCATGTATTAAAAAAATTCAATGCACACAGATTTAAAGTAGTTTAGGTCTTTAGTTCTTAAAAAATTTGAATACTTCATAATACCAAAAAAAATGTTTTAGTGAATTTTGGCCTACTGGAAAGTATGTTCATTTACTGTATATGTACTCTTAAGTTCTGTAAAGCTGCTTTGAGACAATGTCCGTTGTAAAAAAGGGCTATAGAAATAAACTTGACCACTCAATACTTGGTAGGGGCTACTTTTGCTTTAATTACTCAATTCCACATGGCATGGATGTAATCAGTTTTAAAAAAACACAGTGAACCAACACCAGCAGATGACATAGCACCTCAAATCATCACAGACTGTGGAAACTTAACACTGGACTTCAAACAACTTGACTAAGGACTATGAGTTTCTACACCCTTTCTCCAGACTGGTTTCCAAATTAAATACAAAACTTGCTCTCATCGGAAAAGAGGACTTTGGACCACTGAACCTTTGACGTTGTCTGTGGTTGAGGAGTGGCTTAACAAGAGGAATATGACATCTGTAGCCAAATTCCTTGACATGTCTGTGTGGGGTGGCTCTTAATGCTTTCACCTCAGCCTCAGTCCATTCCTTGTGAAGTTCACCCAAATTCTTGAATTGATTTTGCTCCACAAGCCTCTCAAGGCTGCAGTTCTCTCGGTTGGATGTGCAACTTTTTCTTCCACAATTTTTCCTTCCACTTAACTTTCTGTTAACATGCTTAGATACAGCACTCTGTAAACAGCACAGCACCTCCTTTGCAATGAATGTTTGTGGCTTACCCTCCATGTGAACGGTGTCAATTATTTTGCCTCTGGACAACTGTCAGGTCACCAGTCTTCCCCGTTATTGTGTAGCCTAGTGAACCAAACTGAGAGCCCATTTTGAAAACTCAGGAAACCATTGCAGGTGTTTTGAGCTGATTAGCTGATTGGCATGTCACAATATCAATTTTTTTATGCATATATATATATATATATATATATATATATATATATATATATATATATATATATATATATATATATAGTACACGCCTCACATACTATTTTGTTCTCAAAGGGACAATTCTATAGAAATGAAAATCGGAATTATTTTAGAGTAGTCAATGTGTATCTTGTATAGCAGTACAGGTGTACTGTCCTCTAAAAATAACATACTCAACATACTCAAAGACTTAAAGTCAAAACTGTGTGCAAAGAGTCAATGTTTTGTGTGAGCAACATTGATTTCTAGCACTACCTTCATTCTCCTGGACATAGAATTTGCCAGAGCTGCAAATGTTGTTGCTGGGATCCTCTTCCACTCCATAATAGCATCACGGATGTTATACACATGACACATCTCCACATTCTGCTAAAGGATGCCCCACAGGTGCTCAATAGGGTTCTTGTCTGGAGACATACTTGGCCACTCCATAGTTCTCAGTGGTTCAGACTGTAACATGAGTGACAGGATAATATTAATATGATTGCACTCATATGATTCTTAGACAGACCTCACTGTGAGACATACTTCATAAACATACTTCATTAATATAATTTTTTGGCAAATTGTAAATTGCTGTAGAATTTACAATTTATTGCAGATCTGAATTGAATTAAACTAAATTTCTTTTCACATTTTGGTTTCTGTGTCTTGTTTTCCACCTCAACACACAGCACAGGGGTCTCCAAACGTTTGTACACTATGGATCAATTTCAACACACAAATATTTTAGCAGACCTGCTAATGTGGTATAGTGTGGTGTTGTGCATGTGTGTGTGTGTGTGTGTGTGTGTGTGTGTGTGTAATTTGGATAGTGGTCCTTAAAGACCAAAGCGAACAATAAATAATACAGTGTCATATCTATAGACATTTTCTCCAGAAGGTTCTTGCAACCTGTTAGCAACTCTTCTGCTCTTTCCAGTACTGGGTTGTGACTCACTGTTTGGGAACCTCTGATATTTAGAGAATTTGACAGACATCCTGACCCAGAACAACTAACAATTATCTTATTTATGCAACTAAGCAGTTTAGGGTTTGGACCCTTGGACTAACCATTCGGCAGTTGGCACCAACATCTCAGGATCTTGATCGGGGAACAGTGGAAGTGTGTTTTTGAACTGACACTCAAAAGGGGACATGACCAAGGCCAAGGAATGCAGGGTGTTGTGGGCATACTCTGCCCACATGAGGAAGGACAACCAAATAGATGTGATCTTGGCTACAATACACCTTATGGTGGTTTCCAGGTTCTGTTTGAGCCTCTTTTTTTAGCTATTGGACTCCAAATTGGAAGCCTGACGATAAATAGCAGTGGTTCCTAGAAGTCAACAGAAAAGGGAGAAGAACTGTGGGCCACAATTAGTGGGAACACATGGTTACAAACTAGCTCCACAGTTTCCTTGTAGATTGGGTAGGGCAATTACAAACAGGGGAAGTTATGTAAGGAAGTCCCCTAATGAGGGATCCCAAATGGGTGGAGCAGTTTTTGGGGTGGTTTTTGATGATCCATGGCCCGGTTCAATAGCAGGTTCAATAACAGATGGTTGTCTAGTAGAAGGGGCAGAACCATCTGGACGTGCACCCCACAGACCTTGGCAAGATCAGGATATTATGTAGGTACACAACAATTTATTTATTCGGAGCATGACATTTATCAGCACAGGTATTAGAAAGCAAATCAACAGCATAGTCATAAGGATGATAAGGTAGTAGTGTAGTTGTTCTCCATTGTTGAAGACAGCCTTGAGACTATGGTATTGAGAGGGGATTCAAAACAGGTCAATGGGTTTGGGGGACACTGGAGCAGCCAGGAGTGGGTCAGAGAAAAGGCAGGTGGCATGGCAAGTGAAAAATTACCAATTGCAGGAGAGGCGTCTGGTGAGTTACTCTCCCCTTCCATCCAGAGATGTTATGTCTGAGGCACTGGAGGAAGCTTGCCTGGGATCTGCATGCCCTTGGCCAGGAAGTCCATGAAGATGCCTGTGGCACCAACAAAAGTCAACAAAAACACGAATCATGTGATAACTGCCACTCCAGATAAGCTTTATAGGGAGATACAAGCTGAGAAATGGTTTCTGGGAGGCCAAAAAGGTCTTTATCACAGCGCCTCACTAGCCATGACGGTTCTGATGTTTCCCAAGAGCTCAGGACAGGTGAAGCAAAAATGGTCTGGCTGGCCACAATACCGACAAAACCCACATACTATAATTCTACAAATGTATTGGCCAGCCTTTTACCTTCTATTGTGGGGAATGTGCATAGATAAGTGCTGCTTTAATGTTAAGCAATGTGGGTCAAGCGTTGCAATGGCTGGGGATGCGTTTGCAGGGTCATTGATGTCAGCTCCATGTCAGACCATCACAGAAAGAGAGGAGGGCTCTGCCCTCCCTTCATTTGGAGCAGACACAAGACAAAAAACTAAATTACAGCTTTAACCAAGTGAGAGTAATGGATGGTCAGCAAATCCAACCAAATGTTGCCCTCTTCTACCTCTATTTTACTATTATTAGAAACACAAGCTGTATCAAGTGACAAAACACACTCACAAAAAAAAGAAGATGGACCAATAACTGTTGGATTATGAAAAGAATATTTGATTGCCTAACAGCTCATTTGTTTTGGCCGGGCATTCACGGCGAGTAAAAGATGTGCAGAGGCATTCTTCCAAGCTGCCATCCCAAAAGAGATCCTGATTGATCAAGGCACAGTGTTTATGTCATAATGTCATTGAGGAGGGACCTTCTTACATCAAAAATTCAATTCAATTCATCCTTGACCTGGAAGCAAAACACACTTTTCTGTCAGGGTCGGGACTCAAGCTCAGGTCACATACCCTTAAGATGTCTGCCACGGGGAGTAGCTAAAACACAAATGCAGAAGTATGCACAGAAATAGCAAAATCCAGTTCACATTACAGTCTGAAAAACACAAGAATCACATCTAAACATTAGATCACTTGCATCCGAAGCACTTACTGTAAATGAGATGACCACAGATAATAATGCCAGTGCACTCTGTCTCATTAAGACCTGGAATAAACCAAATGATTATATGGGTCTAAACAAGTCTACATCGTCAGGCTAATAAGCATGACCCCATCAGACTGGTAATGGGGGTGGTGTAGCAACCATTTACAGTGCCCTTTTTAAAGTTAGTCAGAGATTAGAATTCAGGTTTAAATCATTTGAAGTGCTAGTTCTTAAAGTTGTTCTTTCAGACATGCATAGAAAACCCCTACTATCTCTCACTCTGGTCACTGTGTACAGACCCCCAGGGCCCTACGCTGATTTTTAAGAATTTACTCATTTTCTTTCAGACCTCTTGATCAATTTTGATAAAGTGCTGCTTGTAGGAGATTTCAATATTCATGTAGATGATGCAAATAATGCCCAAGGCCTATAATTTGTGGACTTATTGAACTCTTTTGGGGTTAAACAAAACATCACTAGACCAACTCATCGTTTTAATCACACACTAGACTTAATAATATCTCACTGAGCAGATGTCACTGATATAAATATTTTACCTCAGAGTGATGACATCACAAACAATTACCTCATACTGTACACACTAACGGTAGAGCATATTAGCTTTTTTTTCACCACTTTATCAACTTGGTAGGACTACTGTTCCGACCACTTAGGACAGAGTCACAAATAACCTGCCTGATTTATCTAAATTTCTCACTAAATTCCTGAATGCTAATAATCTTGATGAAATGGCTAACAACATAGACACTATCCTCACCAGTGTTGAGGGTAACGCAGTACAAGTAACGTACGTTACGTAATAATATTACTTTTCTGGAGTAACGAGTAAAATAGCGCGTTACTTTATAAATTTACTTTTTTAAAAAAGTAATGCGAGTTACTTTTCAGTTAAATTATTTTGCATAAAAAAATAAATACTAAATTAAAATGAACGTAGTCACGTAGAATCGCGCACTCATACGTGCGAGCAATGGGAACAGAAGCTGGTCAGAAGCGGAGATGGCAAACCAGAGAATTACATTACTGTGATGGAAGTATTCTTATTATTTTGAAATAGTCGAGAAAAAGGAGAAAGGAATAATGGTTAAGTGTGGATTATGTGTTGGTGAAAAGCTCTTGTCAACTGCAAAAAATACCACTTCAAAAAAAACAAACATCTGCATGCAAAGCTCAGCACTACAGATGTGTGTGTGTGTGTGTGTGTGTGTGTGTGTGTGTGTGTGTGTGTGTGTGTGTGTGTATAATGTTGAATATATATAATGTCTTTCCAGTCTTGAGGGAATAGGATGGGGGAAAAGAAAAGAAGCAGATAAATAAAGTATAAAGTATAAAAAACTATATAAAATAAAATATAACAATATAAGATATAAAAGATATATAAAGATATATGTATGAAATGTATATACAAAAACAAAATTCTTATAGCAGTAGACAGTGAAACAGTAAACAATGTGTAACAGAGTGTAAACAATAGGCAATTTTTATGGTGGGTTGTCCATAGAGTGTCCGTGTGCGGTATGGTGTGGTGTAAGGGTCCGTAAGTGTCCGTGTGCAGTATGGTGTGGTGTAAGGGTCCATAAGTGTCCGTGTGCGGCATGGTGTGATATAAAATAAATAAATATAAAGTGCACTGTGCTGTGCGAGTCCAGAGTTTAAAGTGTCGTGGTGCGAAAGGTGAGATATGTACAGAGAAAAAGTGTGATGATGGAGAGAGTGGGCCAGTTTTTAGATCCTGGGTGTTTCCTGGTTTAAACACCGAATGGCCTGTGGGAAGAAGCTCCTCCTCATTCTCTCTGTGTTCGCTTTCAGGGAGCGGAAGCGTTTCCCTGAACGCAACAAGGAAAAGAGTCCATTGTTGGGATGGCTGAGGTCCTTCACAATCTTTCTGGCTCTGGTCCTGCACCGCGTGCTGTAGCTGTCCTGCAGGTCAGGGAGCTCGGTGTGGATGGTACGCCGGGTGAGGGTGGATGAGGTGTGTTTTCCCACCCGTACGGCTTGTGGTCTGTCTGTCAGGAAGTTAGAGATCCATTGACACAGTGGCTGGCTGAGTCCCAGGACCTCCAACTTAGAGGTGAGTGTGGAGGGAATTATGGTGTTAAACGCTGAACTGTAGTCCACGAACAACATCTTTGCATAATTCCCGTTTCTTTGGTCCAGGTGGCTCATTGTGGTGTGGAGGAGATGAGCAATGGTGTCCTCAGTAGAGCGGTTCTGACGGTACGCAAACTGTAATGGGATTTGGATTTGTACTGTATTTGGATCCCACTTCATGTGGAGTTTGTGTGTATAAGCACAGCTAGGTCGAAGGACAGAGTGGCCATGAGTGGCACTGCGGTCCAGGTTGTAGAACCAGGCGAAGGTCAGCGCGGTGGACCAGTGCTGCAAAATGTCTTAGAGGGGTACTCCAGAGGACCAAGCCTTTGACGCAGCCACACTCCGGCTGGACTGAGCTCTGATGCCGAATGGAGCGGGGAGACCAGAGAACTCATATGATGATGCAATGGAATCATTGATCCATCTGCTAAGGGTCTGCTTATTGGCAGGGAGGCCTCTCCTCGGCGGACCGTAGCCAACTGAGCAGTGGACTGGATCCAGCTGGTGGTGATTAGCACCACGAGCAGAACAGACGCCATCTGGCGGCATATGACCTCCGCGTGGAGGGAGCTCTGGAGTGGAGAATGGTCTCTACCACCTTGGTGGAGAGGCCAGAACCTCAGGGGCCACAGCCAACTTGGAGCCACTGTGAGGAGACGTCCTGGCGAACTCTCTCCAGAGCTCCCAGAAGCAGCGCGATGGGAGAAGGCATACAGATGCGGCCTCGGCCAGGCCTGAGCCATGGCGTCCAGCCCCAGTAGGGCTGGAGGAGGAAGGGAAAACCAGATGGGACAGTGCGACATCTCTTGAGATGCAAACAGATCCCCCTGGGCTTTGCCGAATATCTTACAAATCTGCTCCACAACAAGAGCTGCCATTCTCTGGGTCTTAACCCCTGCCTCGACAGGGTGTCTGCTGCTTCGTTCAACCAACCCAGGATGTGAGCTGCTCTCAATTAGAGGAGCTTCCCCTGGGCCCACAGGAGGATCTGGTTTGCCAGCCTGTACAGGGGACATGAGCGCAGATGACGTAGATCCAAAATAGGATGCAACCCAAGGACCTTTCTGGGAACTATGAAGTACCGGCTGTATAACCCGGAGCCTCGCTCTGATGGAGGGACCACCTCAATGAGAGCGTTTACTTCTCGTTCCATGACCGGAGCCTGCTTGGTTACCACAAGAGTGGGAAGAATCCCATTCTTCCCACTAGGTTCTTCCCCAGGGCAGACTAGACTCGGAATGAATCGAGTAGCCTTGCTCTTGATGGGCAGGACCCACCAAGACACATCTGGCAGAGCTTTCCAGGCTGCTAGGAAGTCTCTTAGGGGTATTGGTCTCTCGAGACTGACCTCTGGTGTGCCTAGAGCCAGGGCAGTGCCCTAAAGTGAGTCTAGGAGGCGGCAAGTTCTCCTGGACCACTACAAGACCGGGTGGAGACTGAGGAGGATGCTCGCTGGAGTTGGCCATGTCCTGAAGCACATTCAGTGGCAGGGTTAATGAACCAGGTCCCTGAGGGTGCCGGGGCAGGGCAGGCACTTACCCATGAGCACCGACATATTACGCAGAGTTTTTGTGGGTAATGTCGGGGTCTTGAGGGTGAAGGTGATCATGGGAGAGCGATAGCTCACAAGCGTCTCTTCAACCCACGGCACCGCTCCATACCCGTGTACTTTTCCGCCCCATGACGTGTGAATACAGTATCGAACGGGGCTGAAGGGGCTTTACCCATAACCATGACACCTCAGTGTGCAGGTCTAGAAAGAACGGGAGACCCCGACCCCCGAACCCCAGACAATAAATGCGGTGCAATATGCACAGATCGTGCACAGAATATGCAGATCATCTGAAAAACAAAAAACCCATTAATGTTTAAACTAAGAATATATACTATTTGAAGGGAAAAATAAAGCCATTTTGCATTTTTACATGTTAATTTTTGTATGGCTCAGAGTTCAGTTGTCTCGGTGTTAAAGTATGTTTTTGTTCTGTGTTTTGGGTGTTTTTAAGCCCAGTTTTAGCTCTTGTCTTTCTCCTTTTCATCCATGTTACGGTACAGAGTGCGCCCGGCTCCGCCCTCCACTCGCGAACTAGCCTTCATGCACGTGCCCCTTACCACATACCTATATACTGTAAAGTTTATACATTACGGTAGTGTAAATTGCTATAATTGGAAAAATTATTAACAAATTTCAGTATACTTCCCCATACTGATCACCATTCTTTAAGATTCCTGAGTAGGCTAGACCTGTCTCGACTTACGATATTTTTAAGTTGCGATGGTGTAAATGTAATGCATCTGGGACTCTGGGACTACCTGTACTGGATTTTACATGCCTAACAGCTATTTATTTACATTATAAGTAGATTATTCTTTGAAAAATAAACACATTTTGTTGAGAAAAAAAAACAGAAATTAGAATTTTATTATAATGATTTTGTATCTAAATGATGTTCCCAAGACTCAATCTAAAGCAGACATTACATTTTGAGGTAACGTGTAGTAAGATTTTTAACATGTTTGTTGAGTTATCTAATCAGCCAATCATGAACAAATGTTTCAGTTCAAATCAAACATCAGATTATAGAATAATTTGATCTCTGGGATTTTAACAATGATATAGATGTTGGTTCTAGATAGGCAGGTTGGAGTATTTCACAAACCTGCTGATCTTTTAGAATTTGAATAAAAATTATTTACTCATCATAATGAATGGAATCAAACCTTTTATTAGCTGTAAGTGTGTTCCACTGTACAGTATGTGATCGATCTTAAACCGGATCAGTGGAAGCTACATACTTTTGATTTCAGCTCCTACCTCCCTCCCCCTTAGTATTTCTCCTTTCTAAATTTGTTTTGGAGCACATGATGTGCTGGAGCTTGATATAAACTATCAATAATACATCATAATCATAATATCATAATACAAATGTCAAGTAAGAGGAAACGTAGGAACAGCTGCTCTTTAGAGAAAACACAAGTGAATGAAGAGGAGGTTTACTCATTGAATTGCTAATTAGGGCCAAAATAACCAGTATTACAGGAAGGATTGTGATTTCTATAAATATTGTAGGCTAATAAATACTGCTGTATATATAGATAAACAATACATTGCATTCAAAAAAGAATATAGACCCCCAATATTTATTCCACTTTTTAATGTAGAGATACATGCTTAAATAATCTAACAAACAAATAAATCAATTGATAATATTGTAGTATTTTAATATTCTATTTAATACACGATGCAGTTAATGTGGTGAAGGACACTAGTCCTTAGCCCTGTGTTTTCTGTGATTGTTGTATGTAGCACCAGGGTTCAGGAGAACCGTTGTTTCATTTCACTGTGTAATGCATCAGCTATATATGGTTGAAATGACAATAAAATCTTCTTGACTTGACTTGACCTGACCTGAAATATTTTTTATTGTTGGATACCGATCCAAAAACATTAATTCAATTCAGTTTTATTTGTAAAGCACTCTTTTAACAATGGACATTGTCCCTAAGCAGTTTTACATAAATAAGTAGGTTAAAAAAAATTTTATTTATATGTTAGTGCGCAAAAAATTCATCCCTAATGAAAGAGCCAGTGGCTTTAATAGTATGAGGAAGAAACTCTAAAGTACTCTCATTCCATCCTCATCTTGGAGACAAAAATATCCATGCATTACACTTAAATGATTTACTTCTGATGTACCAAGGTGTCACTTTTTTGGGCTGATCACACCGCCTTCTCAGATGAAAACACTACTTAATCCAAGTCTCCAGCGTAGCATTGAATGGGTCTTGAAGTAAACATGAACTAGTTTTGCATGAATTCAAAGATGGGGTCAAGTATTTTACACTTGGCTCAGAGAAGGCAAACTTTTGGTAGGGAAATAGTCTAAGTGTATATATGAATTAAAACAGCCTCCACAAAACACCCTTCACTCTACGCCAAAAGAAAATGTTCTACCAGTTTCACAAGAGCAGCTGTTTTATGTCTTGAATTTGTCTCGCCCAACACTCTGCACTCCACACCAACAACCCCCAGCTTATTTACAGCTGTGATCAGAATGTTGTGCTTTTTATAATCTGAGTTCCATCTCTTTATGCCAGAGTTATAGAATAAATCCCAAGTATGAATTCTTTAGCAGCGTATTTTTATTATGGAGAAACGTTCACTTTCTCTGATCCTGTACTTAGAAATATTGTATATGAGGAGTTTGACAAGTCCCCTTGTCTTCCCAAAAGTCCTCAAATGTTAATCAACTTTGTCTGTTGTAATATATGTAATACTGTGTTGATATTCTATGTTTAAATAGACTTGAATAAATGATTGTGCTTCCTGTCTACAGCAAGCACTGCTGGACCAAGGACTGGAAAATAGTTAGGGACAACCTTCATTCAAATTCCTTCATGCTGCAGTCAGGAAAGTGATTTTAAAACAAAGGGGACGAGGTTGAGATTTTTCTCATAGCTCATTTTTGTCTTCAACCAAGACAAGACCTTGCACTTATTGCACCCTTCCACCAACCTTTTTTTTCACACATACATATATTTTACAAATAATTACATACATTGCACATATCTCACATTATTAGCACAGTATTCGGAATAAGTCATACTGACCATTTTATACAATGGTCAGTCTGAATACTTGATCCTGATTGGCTGCTGTGTCTGAGCTTTTAAGCAAATGCTTAACAGTTCAGTTATATAAGTAAAAAAATTGCTTTGGATAAGGGCGTCTGCCAAAAATACAGGAAATGTAATCAAGCAACATCAGTGCTATGATTAAAATCATGCAAATCTTGATTCAAATCAAGAGCTTCAGTTACTGTTCACTGCGAAGATCAGAATGAAGAAAAAGTGTAATCTCTGTGACTTAAATCATGGCATGATACAATATTTGAGAATGTAAGAAACTGCTAATAATTATGCTGAATTGAATCAAAACTTAATGTCATTGGCTGTAAGTGTATACAGGCTGATGTAATGCATGTGATCTGGCTAAAACTGGATCAGAGGAAGCTACATAGTTTCGCTTTCCAAAAAAAACCCTCGCTCTCTTTCTTCCTCTCTCTCTCCTAATTTGTTATGGAACACAAGTGCAATGAAAATAAAAGTGAATTAAGAAGGGACTTTCTCTATGGAATTTTTACTTAAGGCCAAAATAACGAGTGTTACAGGAGAACTTTAGGAACAGGGGAATATTAGGAATATTGTAGAATAATGTAGGGTGGTCTAATGAAATTTTACCTTTCTAAAATGGCATGAACCATTGCATATGTATGTATTGGCACACAGTTGCACGTAAGTAGGAATATTTAGAATTAATGATATGGTTTTAACCTTGTGGTACATGTGAATTCTGTAAATTCTATTGAATACTTTGTTCGGACTGGTTACTGGATTGTGATTGGCTGGAAGGAAGATGTGAGTTTAAACATACAGGATGTTTGCATTTTATTTAATCAGCATTCTGTATTAATGCTCTGCCTTGTGAAATTGTGATTTGTGAAAGTGAAATAACTATTGTAAACATTCCCTAATGTGCTTACTGAACTAAATATAGGATTTTTGCCTGTCATTCAACTTATTTGATGAATTTCGCAATTCGATACGGAAAGATGAACTGATTGAATTGGCGAAGATAAAAAAAAAGAAAAATAAATGTAATCTTATGGCACCACCACTACGTTTCTGTGTAGTATTTAGAGCAGCCAAATTCTAGATCTAACAAGCCATATATAAAATAACTCATGAAAGTGATCCGTTAAGTCAGTTGATTTTATTGCTCCATGTTGGGTGGTTAATCACCTCTACATCCGGCATTAAAATCGTATAACACACACCTAGCCATGGATTATCCCACACAGAAAGATCATGGATCATTCTCCTTCCTATGTTACACACAAGAATGCAACTTCTACAAAGCTCAAATCACAGTACTACAGAATTTTTTTATATTTACATGTTTTTATTGACTCCTGAAGTCTGAGTGAATGTATTTATTTTCTGTTAGAAGTATTGCATCATATCGTTATCAGTATTTTGTGAAGCACAGACGGCTTTCAGACGTTGGTTGTTCACCCTCATTTTCTCAATAATGCTTAACACGCCCGCGTTACAGAGAAGCTCATTACCCACGATTTCTCTTGTCGACTTCAAGACCTCCTCCATCACCATCACGACTGGTTGATGTAGAATAAACATGCGAGTCTGTTGTTCCATCACGTTGACCTTCCCACTGAGGACACTCAGAAGGAGGACGGTGCTCCTGACCTTCCTCTGCAACTCAGCGATTCCCCACCTCTGTCTTTTCATCACTTTGACCTCTTTGCGGATCTGATTCAGCTTATAATCAATCTGGGTGATAGAATCGTTGGTCCGTAAAATCTTGGACCTGTAGTTGCTCACTTTATCTTCATATTTGTCTGCTTGTTTCTTGAACTTTTCCACCTCCTCTTCAGCTATTTCGATAGCTTTTGACGCTTCAGAAATTTCTATTGCGCTAGCAATCACCATCGCAGGACCTGTAGAGAAAATGTTTATATTCAGCCAATTGGTGGGTGCTGTGACAAAGACACACATACATTTATACATATACACAATATGGACAAAAAAACTGGGACACCTGGATTTTCCAGGATGTCTCTGGATGTGCTGGCATAAAATTCCCGTTTCATTTGAACTAGGAGACCCAAACCTGTTCCAGCAAGACAATACCCCTGTGCACAAAGTCATCTCCAGGAAGATATGCTTTACATCGTTTGAAGTGAAAGATCCTGAGTGGACTACTATAAAAATCTGATATCACTGACTGCACCCCAGACCTCCTCACCTTCTCACCTACAATCAGTACCATACTTTACTAACACATTTGTGGCTGAATGAATCTTCGCAAATCTCCATTAGGAGAACATCTAAAAGTCTCCATAAGAAGGAACATCTAAAAAGTACATAGCAATCATGTAGTCATGTTTATACAAATATTTGTATAAACTTGCCAAATGAGGAATTAATTCTTCTAGCGGAAAATCCTGAGGAAGAACTTTCAAGTGGATCTGGGCTGGGCAACAAAACAACAATCTCAAGTAGTAAATCAAGTCCACTTCAGAATGGGGTAACAGACATAATTCATAATTTGAAGTGGCCTAGTAAAAGCCCTGACCTGAACTTCATCTGAACCCTGAGATACTTTCAGCATGAACATAAATAGTCAATAGAAAGTGCCATGCTCCTTTACAGACGAATCTCCTGTCATCAGAAGTGTTTGGTTGCAGTAGTTGCTGCTAAAGTTATTCATTTTAAGGCGTTCCATCTTTGATAAATTATCTTTTTTCTCATTTCTTTAATGATCTTTTGTCTTAGTATAAGAACCAGAAAACCATCAAATATGCAAAAATAGAGGAAATCAGGAGGGGGCAAATATTTTTTTCACAACACTGATATATTTACGTGTGTGATTTTTATTATTATCTTTTACTATTTCTTAATTCTTGAATAGATAATTAGAATTCTTACCAACAACCCATCCGACAAATGGTATAGGAGTAATACCCAGTCCAACTGCTAAACCCACTTTCGCATTGGCTTCCCTTTTTTCCTGTTCCTCAACTGTCCTTCTTGCTGAACTCAGGTTTCTCTCTGCCTGCTTCAAAGCTCCCTGAGATTCTTTGAGCATCTCTTTATTAGAATCCTTCTTTGTTCTCAAGTGGCCCAAAACCTCTTTTGTATCATTTTTCTTCCGTTCCAGTTTTCCCTCGTCCTGCGTGAGCGTCTCCAAACTTTTATCCAGAGATCTCAAGCACGTCGAGGCTGCTTCATCCGAGCGCTGTAAACTCCACCAGGCCTGTTCGATCTGGGTCCTGATGTAGCCGTAGTTGGAGCAGTATCCAGTAACAGGGTGTACATCTGCATCAATGAGGGCTTCATAAACACTATTGAGGGAGCACATGCATATTTTCAGGGGTTTGATAACAGCTTTGGCTGCATTCTTCACCACAACTCTACAAAAACAACAAAAAGAAGACAATATATTTATTCAGAGACGGATGCATCCTTTCTGTTCCATTCAGTCATGTGAAAACACACATCCCACTTACTCATAGGAACCTGCCAGGGCCATGGTAACCTGAAATAGAAACAGAAAGTGCACATTTATTTCAGTTAAGTATCAGTTATGAATGTCACATGAGAAACACGAGGCCGACAGAAGATCCAGTTCATTTCCTATAAACCACTGCACTTGCCAAAAGAGAGCACATTTTCTGATGACCCTATTTTTTATTTATAACACATTACATATTTGCTATTCATCAGTGTGGCAGCAGCGCATGGCTGAACGCCGGTTTGTGAATGGAGGGCGAGGATGGGGGAAGAAAAGCGGTAAGAATGACACACCTGAGAAACTTTATCCTAATGACTGTTCTCTCTTGCAGTGAGCGGAGGAAAAGTATTAAAGAAGCGAGAGAAGGGCGCTGGAAGAGATCCTTAGACTCACGTGTATTTATGCGTGTGGCTGGCTGTCTGTCTGTCTGTCTGCCTGCCTGCCGGCCGAACTGGTCACTGTCCTGGGAGTTTTCCTTCCCCAGAACCACTTGCTCTACTACAATTAGATTTATGTGATGATTATATAATGATTATAATTAGGAACACACATTGTACATATATATATATATATATATATATATATATATATATATATATATATATATATATATATATATATATATATATATACAGTACAGACCAAAAGTTTGGACACACCTTCTCATTCAAAGAGTTCTCTTAATTCTTATGACTATTAAAACTGTAAAGTCACACTGAAGGCATCAAAACTATGAATTAAAACGTGGAATTATATACATAACAAAAAAGTGTGAAACAACTGAAAATATGTCATATTGTAGGTTCTTCAAAGTAGCCACCTTTTGCTTAGATTAATGCTTTGCACACTCTTGGCATTCTCTTGATCCCTACTTTGAAGAACCTACAATATGACATATTTTCAGTTCACTTTTTTGTTATGTATATAATTCCACATGTGTTAATTCATAGTTTTGATGCCTTCAGTGTGACTCTACAATTTTCATAGTCATGAAAATAAAGAAAACTCTTTGAATGAGCAGTTGTGTCCAAAATTTTGGTCTGTACTGTATATATAATATATATAAACTTTTGGTCTGTACTGTATATATATGATCGCTTACCTCTTTCTGATGCTCTGAAGGCTGCGTCAACAGATTTGTTTATGACTCTTCATGAGCTGGTATGGTGGGGATTTTTTTCTGGAGGTGGAGCAGATACTCCAGAGAGAGGAAGCATATAAATAGAGAAAGACCCAGAGGGAGGAGGCAAACGGATCCAGACCCTCTGACTTACAGCTGGCACAAAAGCTCGTCCATACTTTGTGAAATCAATCGGGTTTTAAAGGTAAAGCAAAAAGCAGATTTCTTTTATATCTATTCCACTTATGAGGAACTGAATGTTGTATTTTGGGCTGCAGGATTCAATAGAAATTGAGATTTGAATTGTGAATGCTTTGAATGTAAATTGTTCTGAAGTATATTTATTCGTGAATTTACTTTTATTATTATTATTATTATTATTATTATTATTATTATTATTATTAAGAATAAAAGGACTCCATATTTCTATCAATCTGCGTGCTTCTCTGCTGGTAAAACTTCAATGTGGGATCAAAGCCCATTTCCAGGAGCAATGTTTTATGTTACAAGCTCAGAGGCAGACCAGACTCACTCCAAACTGAATCAGATTCCATCTAACGCTTCTTACCTAGCAAGCTTATATAGACATTATGCATAGATGTGAGGGAAAAAACACACCCAGACCAGGTGAGGATCAGGGGAAGTAGATAAGGATGTTAAACAGACCTATAGAAAGTCGTTTTGCCACCAAGTTTTTCTTCACACTTCTCTCTTTCTTCACCTCTGTAGCTGAGAAGACCTGGTTTTAACTGCCTATGTGGTTAGAATGAACGTTGCACTCGTCACGTAGATGTTAATCTTCAGACAGCACGGAAAATTACCAAATGTTGCGCATTTTATACTAGAGTATTTGTGATTATGTTGAGAAGGCAATATAGATGAGATAGAGAGTGAATGGAATTTAATGAATTTGTTTTGGGGGGTTTTTAGTGCAAAAAATACCCACTTGTGTTTTCCTTTCTTCAAGTTTGTTTAATTCGTTAATAAAACAAACCAGAAACGGTCTATTTTATTTTCAAAGCTACATACATTGCATTTGAATTTTGATTTACATCTCAATCACTCTCGCTCACTCACATCTTTTATATTTCCACTATCAAGTCTCTTATTCCATCTGATTTTCTACCTGTATCACCTTATTCATATATATTTCTACCTTTCCTTTTTGATCCATGTGTCTGTCACTCTTTCTTTTAATGTTCTTTTATAATCTTTAAGATTTTTTAACAGTGTCAAACTATTATATATATTTATAAATCTATTTATTATTTTGAGTGTATATAAGTTTAATTTAAGAAATAAGTTATATATCTTTGTTAATGCTCTCCATGTCTAAATGCCAAGTAAGTCATACAGCACTTCTCAAAACTTTTATCTGTTAGTGTCAAGCCAGATAGATAGATAGATAGATAGATAGATAGATAGATAGATAGATAGATAGATAGATAGATAGATAGATAGATAGATAGATAGATAGATAGATAGATCTTTGTCATTGCAAAATACAGGTACACAGCAATGAACTGCAGTTAAACATCTACAATCTGCTATTTTATTTTTAAAAAAGTGTGTCTTAGGTCTGAAAAGACAAATGTTTGGCTCTGGCAGTATTGAGCGAATTTTGATCCTTCTGGAGGATTTCTGGAGATGTTCTGGTATCTTGTGTAGTGCAAACACCATCCTGCTACACTTAAAGCTGTTTTCTTCCCTTTAATTTGTCAACAATTTGTCTAAATCGAATCTTCTATTCTTTTTAGCAAGAACAAAGAGGAAATGGATTCCCAAATTGCAGAGGTAAATCAAAGCCTGACTACAGCGGAGCAGATGAGAAACCAGAATCAGCTGATAATGCAACCCTATGCCAACTGGGAGGATTACTTATCTCCTGCACCATTCTCTATTGCCATAATGGCAGAACTGGCCTTTTTATCTTCCAAAACTGATTTCTCCATCAACAAAAACCCACCCAAGGAAGGCTACAAGTATATCAAATACCCAGATTCATTCTGTGCCTGCCTCATGCAAGTGTGTAACTCTGGTTGGTGGGCATTCAATGAGGCTCATACAAACATGGATCAGATCAGGCTACTAACACTAACTGTTCCAAATTACATGATGACTGTGGTTAAGATTCTCTTCCAAGGCAACAATGAGGTCGTCAAAGATCATCTCCCCAACCAGTTGACGAACATCCGTGGCATTGCAGACAGATGCCTTGAGTTGGCCAATTCAACCAAAGAACGGTTTGAAGAAGTCATCAATATTATCCATGAACTACTGGAAGTATGTCTAAAAGCTAGAAACCTTTATGGAGAAGAGCTGGATGCAGTCAAGAGGACTCTAGATGAGAATAAACTGAGGGAGGAGTCCTCAAAGGAAGCTGTTGAACGTTCCAAGAAGGCAGTCAAAGTTTTGGAAGAAGAATTGAAAGAAGCACGGGAAAGCTACAAGAGTGCAATGAGAAGCCTTCCTGGTGGATGGGAAATGATGGCTATGGATCTTGTTGGATCCGTGACCGACGCCATGACAGGCATTTTTCACGGTATCACGATGCTGATGACTCAACCAGTAGCCCAAGCGTGCAAAGCTACAACAACAATTGCTGAGACGGTGAATCACATTAAAGGGGAAGACTCTGTTGATCCTGTGGATAGAATCAACATCTATAGCAAGTCTGCCGAAATCCTGAAATGCACAGAGCTGATCGAGCATTTTGTGCAGGAGGACAAGATCGACTGGTTCAGTTTGTATGATCAAAAGAACAATGCTGCACTAACAGAATTTCCAGCAATGCAGTTTAAAAGAATTATGAAAAATTTGGAAAAACTCCCAAAATGCCAACCAAGGGAACATGCTAAAAATATATGCAAAGAGGGCATTATGATTTGTAAAGAACTAGCAAAATATGCACCAGATGGGAAATGTGATAAAGCCAAAACCTTAGAGTTAATCGAAAGAATCAAAGAATTAACTGAATCAGCTTACAGATTTGACAGCAAAAGCAAAGATGTGACAAAGTCCCCTCCCTTGACTCCCAAACCCCCAATGATGTTTAAAGAAGAAAGTAAAATGGGGAGGATGACCGCTTCACAAAAGGCCTCAAAGAACGCCCGGTTCCGCATCGAAGAAACTCGTGCTCAAATGAACAAGTCCAGAGAGCTATATGACAAGAATGTGGAGAGCATGGAGAGGAACCAGAAAGAGCTGAATGAGATCCTGGTCACTTTGAGAAACTGTCAAGTCAAAGAGATCGACTTCAACACTACCATTCAAATGCTGGTCAAAGGTCTGGATGCCATGGGAAAAGTGAAGAAACAGTGGGAGAAGATGGTGCAGTTTTTTCAGATGGTGTCAAACATTGTGAAAAACAGCCTAAACCTGACTCTTAATGATTTTGCCACCACAGCTGAGACATCAAACAGACATTCCTATGATGGGAAGCTTTTCTGTAAAGACATGCTCTACAATCAAGCCTTTCAGGCCACTAACATCGCCAGCCTGGTCCACATGATCTCGAGTACCTATACTGACGTGTCCACCAGATACCTAATGGATAGCGTCAGCTCTCTGGGGACACTTATGTCTGCTGATCCGCAAAGTCGACAGTTTCTGCAAATGCATGTACAGTTAAGGAAGTCCTGTGACATGGCTCAGAACGCCATCAAAAAACTTGTGCTCAAGAATAAGGAAGAGTTTGATAGGAAGACCGATTCAAGACTGAAGAAGATTGAAAAAGAGTTGCTTGCCATTTTACCTGCCGCTAAACCTGAAGAGATACAGTTTATTCAAGAAACTGCCCAAAGTGGATTCACAGAGGAAGAACAATTAAACTACGTGTAAGAAAAATAACCAAAAATTCCACCGTTACAGCAATTGCCAGTTGTACTCATGAATTTGGGGGGGAAAACATTTGACAAAGAAACTTGGCCATAGTGCAGGCCACATCCATCCTTGCCCAAACTTTCCAACAAACCCACCTGGTGTCTGAAAAGAAAAAAAAAAAAAACTTTAGATTCTATTAATGTGGAAATAATTAAACCACAGTAGCAGCAATTTCAAATATCGCCACCTTCTGGTCATCTAGGTTCGTTCACTCCTTAAAATGGATTACATTATACAGTGGAACCCGGTTATGTCGATGTCCTAGGGGGTCGCCAACAAGCATCAAGATAACCGATGATCGAGATAAACGAAAATCAATATGGCGGCAATATATTAACGTGCTTGAAATTTCTTTATGTACATGATGTGCGTTAATAAATGAGAATGTGCATGCACGTGTTTTTGGAGGTTTTTTACACAACAGCATAGCAGGTGTTTTCTCGGCTGCTTTCTCTGAAGCTTCGCTTCAATAGCGCACATATTGTGCTCGTTTAGCACTCATCACCAGCTCCTATTTAAACTTCCACACTCTCACCGTCCGTTATTGTTGGTATAGGTTGGTTCACGGCGGTCGTTGTTATCGCTCATGCGTATCCCGGTACGTGCCTTCCCACCGGCACTCTCTCAACGGCTGCTCTTTTCTTCCCAAAGCGCACCGCAGATTCCCCCCGATCCTGCCGGTGTTTATTCTATGCTTTTGCTGCTCATCCCACGTTCTCCCGTGTGCTGTTCAGCGCCGCGCTTCTACTTTCGCCTCCCGTTCATCGCATAACATCTAACAACAAAAGGCATATGTGCACTAACTAACAGCAGAGATTCACCAGTATACAATACAACACCTGTAGCAGCTGTAAGGCTTGATTTTTCCGCCACTTTCGCGAGTTCTTCTGCGGCTGCACAGTGCTGATCGAGATAACTGACGTTAAATGGCAAATCCCCCCCCCTTGTGCTCGAGATATCAGGGTTCGGCGACATAACCGATAAAAAATGCTTAGACAAAGCGAGAATTTGGCGGTTCCACTTCAAAAACGTCGACTTAATAGGGTTGTCGAGTTAACCGAGGGCGAGATGTGGGTTCCACTGTATATGTTAATGTTTTCTGTTACTGCTGTGTGCTACTTATAGATCGCATGATTATTACCAAAAACTTTAACTATCAGTTAAAAGCTAAATAGAATTTCAGTAATATAATTAATTTAGTGTTTGCTTATGATTTGATTATGAAGTGGCCCTATTTATTAGTATTTATGAGCTGTAATAAACACAATCATCTCCAATTAACATTGTTTTGGTTTTTTTGTGGCTTGTTGTGGTTGTAGCTGTTGTCAATTGGTTCTACCTTTTATACAAATACATTATTTTTATTTATCAAAGTGTTTGCTGTTGATCACATATTTGAAACTCAATTATACAAAATATAAAAAAGAAACCATTTTATTTATTCTCAATAAAGCCTTTCAGGTCTCCAACATTCCCACTCCACATCATCTCAAGCATTTACACAGAGGTCTCCACCAGATACCTATTGGACAGCATTAGCATCACTTATTTCCATTTAATACAGGATTTCTGCAAATGAATGTGCAGTAAAAAAAAAAAAAACTAAAATCAAAGTTAAATTCAAAAATAAAACTCAAAACAAAACCCTATATTTTTTGCACTATATTTACTCTGAATCTAAGTGTCAATAATAACTCTTTATATGTGCAGTCACATAACACCCTTAACATAATGGTATTAATGTAATCAAAATTCAGTGGCTCATGTGTTTTAAGGAACAGTTTAGTAAGGTAAGAAAAAAGAAAAAAGGTCACGTCTTCAGTTTTTCGCTGGAGCTACGAGGCTAATATAGGCAGAGTTTTTGGCGCCCTCTGCTGCCATTGAGACAAACTGCAACACATCATTTTCTCTTCTAAACTGACCAGATGTGCCCTTTAAAAAAATGGATGGAGTCTTGTACTTTCTTTCTGATTGGGGGGCAGAAACACCATATGTATTAAAAATAAGATTTTTTTTTTCCAAGCATCACTTATGTCCATTAATACAGAAAGAAACCCCATGATTTCTGCAAATGAATGTGCAGTAAAAAAAAAAGAAATACTACCTAAAATCAAACTTAAATTTAAAAATAAAACTCAAAACGAAACCCTATGTTTTTTGCACTATATTTACTCCGATGAATCTAAGTGTCAATAATATGAAGTCCTGATAAACTTCTAAAATGTTTTTCAAGCAAATCCTACATTGTTGGTTTTAACATTTGAAACAAACGCAGATCTGAAATCCTGAATTACACCAATCCCGAAGAAAAATTACACTATATTCATGATTCATTTAGTAAAAGACGACTAATGTAACACTCGAGATTGTGTGTTTATATAATAGTTCATATTAATTTGCGGCTTGTCTCATATTTCTTACATATTGTGCATTTTTGTGGATTCTCTTAATATTTACTCAACATTTTACCAGATAATCTTTCAGTACATTGTTTTGCTTTGAACTTTTTTTGTGAAAAATTCCACTTTTGCCAATAAAATACTGCACAATTGTTTTCCAACAAGCCACAATATTAATCACATCAAAATGTTTTATTAAACAAATTGGATTGCAATGTTGTAGATTAACAGAGGATAAAAAGATGCTCTTTCAGCACAAACTGATATTTTGCTTTCTTTTTGATATTTTGTTTTCTGAATTTGGACTGTATGTAGATTTGGATGGCGGCTCTTTAATAGGCAAAATTGACAATAAATAACCAGCGTTGTATCTATAAGACATTTTCCCCAGAATGTTCTTGTGACCTGGTAGCAACTCGTCCACAGCCTGGTGTTGGGTTGCGACCCACTGATTGGGGATGTCTGAGTAAATACGTCACCGTCAAAATCAGTAATATTATTACACAAAACAATTACGACAACACGTATATAATAAATACTCAGACGTCTGGGCTTTAGTTATACTGGAAAACTCTCTGATCACTGATCAGTATAGTCGCGGATTTGGAAATTCACAAGACGGAACGTATACAGAGGTTCTATGCATCAACCTGAGATGTAAAAAGACACATTTATTATTTCTGATATAATTGTACAATTAATACAAATGTTTTTAAACACCTGACCATAGGATTTGTGTCTTCTTTTTAAAAGGAAAATATGATGGATCCAGAAGCATCCTAGAAAATTGTCATGTGCTGTCTTGAGTCCTCAAATGTTTATCAACTTTGTCTGTTGTAATATATGTAATACTGTGTTGATATTCTATGTTTAAATACACTTGAATAAATGATTGTGCTTCCTGTATACAGCAAGCACTGCTGGAACAAATACTGGAAAATAATTAAGTATGACCTCCATTCAAATTCCTCCCTGCTGCAGTCAGGAACGCGATTTCAAAACAAAGTGGACGAGGTGGAGATTTTTCTCATAGCTCATTTTGGACCTCAACCAAGACTAGACCTTGAATTTATTGCACCCTTCCACCAACCTTTTTTTTTGTAAACATACATAGATTTTACAAATAATTGCATACATCTCACATTATTAACAGTATTCGAAATAATTCATACTGACCATTTTATACAATGTTCAGTCTCGATACTTGATCCTGATTGGCTGCTGCGTCTTAGCCTTTAAGCAAGATGCTTAACAGTTCAGTTATATAAGTAAGAAAATTGCTTTGTATAAGGGCATCTGCCAAAAATGCGGGAAATGTAATCAAGCAACATCAACAGATACAAATCAAGAGCTTCAGTTACTGTTCATGGTGAAGATCAGAATGAAGAAAAAGTGTAATCTCTGTGACTTAAATCATGGCATGATACAATATTTGAGAATGTAAGAAACTGCTAATAATTATGCTGAATTAAACCAAACCTTATTGTCATTGGTTGTAAGTGTATACAGGCTGATGTGATGCATGTGATCTGGCTGAAACTGGATCAGTGGAAGCTACATAGTTTCGCTTTCCAAAAACCCCCTTGCTCTTTATCTCTTCCTTAAAGTGAATAAGGAGGGGATTTTCTCTTTGGAATTTTTACTTAAGGCCAAAATAACGAGTGTTACAGGAGAACTTTAGGAACAGGGGAATATTAGGAATATTGTAGAATAATGTAGGGTGGTCCAATGCAATTTTAACTTTCTAAAATGGCATGAACCATTGCATATGTATGTATTGGCACACAGTTGCACGTAAGTAGGAATATTTAGAATTAATGATATGGTTTTAACCGTGTGGTACATGTGAATTCTGTAAATTCTATTGAATACTTTGTTCGGACTGGTTACTGGATTGTGATTGGCTGGAAGGAAGATGTGAGTTTAAACATACAGGATGTTTGCATTTTATTTAATCAGCATTCTGTATTAATGCTCTGCCTTGTGAAATTGTGATTTGTGATAGTGAAATAACTATTGTAAACATTCCCTAATGTCCTTACTGAACTACATATAGGATTTTTACATCGTTCAGTCATACAACTTATTTGGTGAATTTCGCAATTTTTTTTTTTTTTAATTTAAGATTTCATTGGCGAAGATAAAAAAAAAAGAAAAATAAATGTAATCTTATGGCACCACCACTACGTTTCTGTGTAGTATTTAGAGCAGCCAAATTCTAGATCTAACAAGCCATATATAAAATAACTCATGAAAGTGATCCGTTAAGTCAGTTTGATTTTATTGCTCCATGTCGGGTGTTTAATCACCTCCACATCCGGCATTAAAATCGTATAACACACACCTAGCCATGGATTATCCCTCACCTATTGTATTATTTTTTTTCTTTTTTTTGTGTTTATTTGACATTTTATTTCTTGTCCTATCTAATTTTTATTCCATTTTCCATCCAGGTTTGTGCAGTGTGTGAAATGAAACAAAATATCCGTGACATGCTGAAGCATTATGAGGTTTTTATTAATTACAGAAACCACACCCACACCACACACACCACACACACCACCACACAGAAAGATCATTCTCCTAAGGTTGTCTGTTCCACACAAGAATGCAACATCAACAAAGCTCAAATCACAGTACTACAGAATTCTTTATTATTTACATGTTTTTATTGACTCCTGAAGTCTGAGTGAATGTATTTATTTACTGTTAGAAGTATTGCATCATATCGTTATCAGTATTTTGTGAAGCACAGACGGCTTTCAGACGTTGGTTGTTTACCCTCATTTTCTCAATAATGCTTAACACGCCCGCGTTACAGAGGAGCTCGTTACCCACGATCTCTCTTGTCGACTTCAAGACCTCCTCCATCACCATCACGACCGGTTGATGTAGAATAAACATGCGAGTCTGTTGTTCCATCACGTTGACCTTCCCACTGAGGACTCTCAGAAGGTGGACGGCGCTCCTGACCTTCCTCTGCAACTCAGCGATTCCCCACCTCTGTCTTTTCATCACTTTGACCTCTTTGCGGATCTGATTCAGCTTATAATCAATCTGGGTGATAGAATCGTTGGTCCGTGAAATCTTGGACCTGTAGTTGCTCACTTTATCTTCATATTTGTCTGCTTGATTCTGGAACTTTTCCACCTCTTCTTCAGCTATTTCGATGGCACTTGACGCTTCCGAAATTTCGATTGCGCTACCAATCACCATCGCAGGACCTGTAGAGAAAATGTTTATATTCAGCCGATTGGTGCGTGCTGTGACAAAGACACACATACATTTATACATACACAAACCCGATTCCTAAAAAAGTTGGGACACTGTACAAATTTCGTATAAAAAAGGAATGCAATAATTTACAAATCTCAAACATATATTTTATTCACACTAGAATAAAGATAACATATCAAATGTTGAAAGTGGAACATTTTGAAATGTCATGCCAAATATTGGCTCATTTTGGATTTCATGAGAGCTACACATTCCAAAAAAAAAGCTCTTTTTATTGGGTATAAAAAAAGCCTCTCAGAGTGGCAGTGTCTCTCAGAAGTCAAGATGGGCAGAGGATCACCAATTCCCTCAATGCTGTGGCAAAAAAAAGGGAGCAACATCAGAAAAGAGTTTCTCAGAGAAAAATTGCAAAGAGTTTGAAGTTATCATCATCATCTACAGTGCATAATATAATTCAAAGATTCAGAGAATCTGGAACAATCTCTGTGCTTAAGGGTCAAGGCCAGAAAACCATACTGGATGCCCGTGATCTTCGGGCCCTTAGACGGCACTGCATCAACTACAGGAATGCTACTTTAATGGAAATTACAACATGGGCTCAGAAATACTTCCAGAAAACATTGTCGGTGAACACAATCCAAGGTGCCATTCGCCGTTGCCGGCTAAAACTCTATAGGTCAAAAAAGAAGCCATATCTAAACATGATCCAGAAGTGCAGGCGTTTTCTCTGGGCCAAGGCTCATTTAAAATAGACTGTGGTAAAGTGGAAAACTGTCCTGTGATCAGACGAATCAAAATTTGAAGTTCCTTTTGGAAAACTTGTACGCCATGTCATCTGGACTAAAGAGGACAAGGACAATCCAAGTTGTTATCAGCGATCAGTTCAGAAGTCTGCATCTCTGATGGTATGGGGTTGCATGAGTGCATGTGGCAGGGCAGCTTACACATCTGGAAAGGCACCATCAATGCTGAAAGGTATATCCAAGTTCTAGAACAACATATGCTCACATCCAGACGTCGTCTCTTTCAGGAAAGACCTTGCATTTTCCAACATGACAATGCCAGACCACATACTGCATCAATTACAGCATCATGGCTGCGTACAAAAAGGATCCGGGTACTGAAATGGGCAGCCTGCAGTCCAGATCTTTCACCATAGAAAACATTTGGCGCATCATAAAGAGGAAGATGCGACAAAGAAGACCTAAGAGAGTTGAGCAACTGGAAGCCTGTATTAGACAAGAATGGGACAACATTCCTATTCCTAAACTTGAGCAACTTGTCTTCTCAGTCCCCAGATGTTTGCAGACTGTTATAAAAAGAAGAGGGGACACCACACAGTGGTAAACATGGCCTTGTCCCAACTTTTTTGAGATGTGTTTATGCCATGAAATTTAAAATCAACTTATTTGTTTCCGTTTAAAATGATAAATTTTCTCAGTTTAAACATTTGATATGTCATCTATGTTGTATTCTGAATAAAATATTGACGTTTGAAACTTCCACATCATTGCATTCTGTTTTTATTCACAATCTGTACAGTGTCCCAACTTTTTTGGAATCGGGTTTGTACACTATATGGACAAAAATACTGGGACACCTGGATTTTTCCAGGATGTCTCTGGATGTGCTAGCATAAAATTCCCCTTTCATTTGAAAAAGGAAAAACTTGCCAACTAAGGGATTAATTCTCCTAGCGGAAAATCCTGAGAAAGAACTTTCAAGTGGATCTGGGCTGGGCAACAAAACAACAACCTCAAGTAGTAAATCAAGTCCACTTCAGAATGGGGTAACAGACATAATTCATAATTTGAAGTGGCCTAGTGAAAGCCCTGACCTGAACTCCATCTGAACCCTGAGATACTGTCAGCATGAACATAAATAGGCAACAGAAAGTGCCATGCTCCTTTACAGACGAATCTTCTGTCATCAGAAGTGTTTGGTTGCAGTAGTTGCTGCTAAAGCAATCTTATCTTTAATGATTTTTTGTCTTAGTATAAGAACCAGAAAACCATCAAATATGCAAAAATAGAGGAAATCAGGAGGGGGCAAATATTTCTTTCACAGCACTGATATATTTATGTGTGAGATTTTTATTATTATCTTTTACTATTTCTTAATCTTTGAATATATAATTAGAATTCTTACCAACAACCCATCCGACAAATGGTATAGCAGTCACCACCAGTCCAACTGTTGCACACTCTTTTGCATTTTCTACCCTTTTTTCCTGTTCCTCAACTGTCCTTCTTGCTGAACTCAGGTTTCTCTCTGCCTGCTTCAAAGCTCCCTGAGATTCTTTGAGCATCTCTTTATTAGAATCCTGGTTTGTTCTCAAGTTGCCCAAAATCTTTTTTGTATCATTTTTCTTCCATTCCAGTTTTCCCTCGTCCTGCGTGAGCGTCTCCAAACTTTTATCCAGAGACCTCAAGCACGTCGAGGCTGCTTCATCCGAGCGCTGTAAACTCCACCAGGCCTGTTCGATCTGGGTCCTGATGTAGCCGTAGTTGGAGCAGTATCCAGTAACAGGGTGTACATCTGCATCAATGAGGGCTTCATAAACACTATTGAGGGAGCACATGCATATTTTCAGGGGTTTGATAACAGCTTTGGCTGCGTTCTTCACCGCAACTCTACAAAAACAACAAAAAGAAGACAATATATTTATTCAGAGACGGATGCATCCTTTCTGTTCCATTCAGTCATGTGAAAACACACATCCCACTTACTCATAGGAACCTGCCAGGGCCATGGTAACCTGAAATAGAAACAGAAAGTGCACATTTATTACAGTTAAATATCAGTCACATGAGAAACACGAAGCCGACAGAAGATGCAGTTCATGTAACATCGCTGCTTATATTAAAATAATGACACACACCTGTGCTTTTTCCAAACACCTTTTACTTCCATTATTTTCTCCGAACACAACTTATTCTCCTCAGATCCAGCACCCTCTAACGACGGACACTGGTAACAACCACAGCAATCCTAATACATGACCGTTCATTTCCTATAAACCACAGCACTTGCCATAAGAGAGCACATTTTCTGATGACCCTATTTTTTATTTATAACACATTATATATTTGCTATTCATCAGTGTGGCAGCGGGCGCGTGGCTGAACGCCGGTTTGTGAATGGAGGGCGAGGATGGAGGGGGAGAAAAACGGTAAGAATGACACACCTGAGAAACTTTATCCTAATGACTGTTCTCTCTTGCAGTGAGCGGAGGAAAAGTATAAAAGAAGCGAGAGAAGGGCGCTGGAAGAGATCCTGAGACTCACGTGTATGTATATATGCATACATGCATGCATGCATGCATGCATAGAGAGAGAGAGAGAGAGAGAGAGAGAGAGTGTGTGTGTGTGTGTGTGTGTGTGTGTGTGTGTCCTGGGAGTTTTCCTTCCCCAGAACCACTTGCTCTACTACAATCAGATTTATGTGATGATTATATAATGATTATAATTAAGAACACACATTGTACACTCATTGTACATACACACATGGCCGCTTACCTCTTTCAGATGCTGTTACTCTGCTTCGTGTTGGCTGAATTCTGCATCAACAGATTTGTTCATGAACTCTGATTAAACTTCTGTGTTGCAGCTGGTATGGTGGGGATTTTTTTCTGGAGGTGGAGCAGATACTCCAGAGAGAGGAAGCATATAAATAGAGAAAGACCCAGAGGGAGGAGGCAAACGGATCCAGACACTCTGACTTACAGCTGGCACAAAAGCTCGGCCATACTTTGTGAAATCAATCGGGATATCAAGGTAAAGCAAAAAGCAGATTTCTTTTATATTTATTGCACTTATGAGGAACTGAATGTTGTATTTTGGGCTGCAGGATTCAATAGAAATTGAGATGTAAATTGTGAATGCTTTGAATGTAAATTGTACTGGAGTATATTTATTCTTAAGTTCATTATTAATATTATTATTATTATTATTATTATTATTAAGAAAAAATATTTCTCAATCTGCGTGCTTCTCTGTGGTAAAACTTAAATGTGGGATCAAAGCCCATTTCCAGGAGCAATGTTTTATGTTACAAGCTCAGAGGCAGACCAGACTCACTCCAAACTGAATCCATCTAACGCTTCTTACCTAGCAAGCTTATATAGACATTATGCATAGATGTGAGGGGGAAAAAACACACCCAGACCAAGTGAGGGTCAGAGGAAGTAGATAAGGACCTATAAACAGACCTATAGAACAGTTTCATGAAATGTGTGTGTTGTACCACAACTCATTTTCCCACCAAGTTTTTCTTCACACTTCTCTCTTTCATTACCTCTGTAGCTGAGAAGACCTGGTTTTAACTGCCTATGTGGTTAGAATGAACGTTGCACTCGTCACGTAGATGTTCTTCACACAGCACGGAAAATTACCAAATGTTTTGCATTTTATTCTAGAGGAAGCGTATTGTGATTACGTTGAGAAGGCAATATAGATGGGATTGAGTGTGACGGAATTAAATTGATTTGTTTTGGGGGGGGTTTTAGAGCAAGAAATACCGACTTGTATTTTCCTTTCTTCAAGTTTGTTTAATTTGTTAATAAAACAAACCAGAAATGGTCTATTTTAATTTAAAGCTACATACATTGCATTTTATTTTTGATTATTAGAATTTTGATTTACATCTCAATCACTCTCGCTCACTCACATCTTTTTATATTTCCATTATCGAGTCTCTTATTTCATCTGATTTTCTACCTGTTTCACCTTATTCATATATATTTCTACCTTTCCTTTTTGATCCATGTGTCTGTCCCTCTTTCTTCCAATGTTCTTTTTAATCTTTAAGATTTTTGAACAGTGTCGGACTAATATATATTATATATATTTATAAATAATTTTTTTTGAGTGAATATGTTTAATTTGAGAAATAAATTATACATCTTTGCTAATGCTTTGTGTCTAAATGCCAAGTAAGTCATACAGCACTTCTCAATACTTCTCTCTGTTAGTCAAACCAGATAGATAGATAGATAGATAGATAGATAGATAGATAGATAGATAGATCTTTATTGTCATTGCAAAATACAGGTACACAGCAATGAACTGCAGTTTAGCATCTACAATCTGCCATTTTATTAAAAAAATTGTGTCTCGGGTCTGAAAAGACAAAAATGTTTGGCTCTGGCAGTGTTGAGCGAATTTTGATCCTATCTTGTGTAGCGCAAACACCATACTGCTACACTTAAAGCTGTTTTCTTCCCTTTAATTTGTCAGCAATTTGTCTAAAACAAATCTTCTATTCTTTATCAGGAACAAAGAGGAAATGGATTCCCAAATTGCAGAGGTAAATCAAAGCCTGACTACAGCAGAGCAGATGAGAAACCAGAATCAGCTGATAATGCAACCCTATGCCAACTGGGAGGATTACTTAACTCCTGCACCATTCTCTATTGCCATAATGGCAGAACTGGCCTTTTTATCTTCCAAAACTGATTTCTCCATCAACAAAAACCCACCCAAGGAAGGCTACAAGTATATTAAATACCCAGATTCATTCTGTGCCTGCCTCATGCAAGTGTGTAACTCTGGTTGGTGGGCATTCAATGAGGCTCATACAAACATGGATCAGATCAGGCTACTAACACTAACTGTTCCAAATTACATGATGACTGTGGTTGAGATTCTGTTCAAAGGCAACAATGAGGTCGTCAAAGATCATCTCCCCAACCAGTTGACAAACATCCGTGGCATTGCAGACAGATGCCTTGAGTTGGCCAATTCAACCAAAGAACGGTTTGAAGAAGTCATCAATATTATCCAAGAACTACTGGAAGTGTGTCTAAAAGCTAGAAACCTTTATGGAGAAGAGCTGGATGCAGTCAAGAGGACTCTAGATGAGAATAAACTGAGGGAGGAGTCCTCAAAGGAAGCTGTTGAACGTTCCAAGAAGGCAGTCAAAGTTTTGGAAGAAGAACTGAAAGAAGCACAGGAAAGCTACAAGAGTGCAATGAGGAGCCTTCCTGGTGGATGGGAAATGATGGCTATGGATCTTGTTGGATCCGTGACCGACGCCATGACAGGCGTTTTTCACGGTATCACGATGCTGATGACTCAACCAGTAGCCCAAGCGTGCGAAGCTACAACAAAAATTGCTGAGACGGTAAATCACATTAGAGGGGAAGATTTTGTTGATCCTGTGGATCGAATCAACATCTATAGCAAGTCTGCCGAAATCCTGAAATGCACAGAGCTGATTGAGCATTTTGTGCAGGAGGACAAGATCGACTGGTTCAGTTTGTATGATCAAAAGAACAAAGCTGCACTAACAGAATTTCCAGCAATGCAGTTTAAAAGAATTATGAAAAATTTGGAAAAACTCCCAAAATGCCAACCAAGGGAACATGCTAAAAATATATGCAATGAGGGCATTATGATTTGTAAAGAACTAGCAAAATATGCACCAGATGGGAAATGTGATAAAGCCAAAACCTTAGAGTTAATCGAAAGAATCAAAGAATTAACTGAATCAGCTTACAGATTTGACAGCAAAAGCAAAGACGTGACAAAGTCCCCTCCACTGACTCCCAAACCCCCAATGATGTTTAAAGAAGAAAGTAAAATGGGGAGGATGACCGCTTCACAAAAGGCCTCAAAGAACGCCCGGTTTCGCATCGAAGAAACTCGTGCTCAAATGAACAAGTCCAGAGAGCTATATGACAAGAATGTGGAGAGCATGGAGAGGAACCAGAAAGAGCTGAATGAGATCCTGGTCACTTTGAGAAACTGTCAAGTCAAAGAGATCGACTTCAACACTACCATTCAAATGCTGGTCAAAGGTCTGGATGCCATGGGAAAAGTAAAGAAACAGTGGGAGAAGATGGTGCAGTTTTTTCAGATGGTGTCAAACATTGTGAAAAACAGCCTAAACCTGACTCTTAATGATTTTGCCACCACAGCTGAGACATCAAACAGACATTCCTATGATGGGAAGCTTTTCTGTAAAGACATGCTCTACAATCAAGCCTTTCAGGCCACTAACATCGCCAGCCTGGTCCACATGATCTCGAGCACCTATACCGACGTGTCCACCAGATACCTAATGGATAGCGTCAGCACTCTGGGGACACTTATGTCTGCTGATCCGCAAAGTCCACAGTTTCTACAAATGCATGTGCAGTTAAGGAAGTCCTGTGACATGGCTCAGAACGCCTTAAAAAAACTTGTGCTCAAGAATAAGGAAGAGTTTGATAGGAAGACCGATTCAAGACTGGAGAAGATTGAAAAAGAGTTGCTCGCCATTTTACCTGCCGCTAAACCTGAAGAGATACAGTTTATTCAAGAAACTGCCCAAAGTGGATTCACAGAGGAAGAACAATTAAACTACGTGTAAGAAAAATAACCAAAAATTCCACCGTTACAGCAATTGCCAGTTGTACTCATGAATTTGGGGAAACATTAGACAAAGAAACTTGGCCACAGTGCAGGCCACATCCAAACTTTCCGACAAACCCACCTGGTGTCGTGTCTTTTAAAAAAAAAAAAAAAAAAAAGCCACAGTAAGTTACTATATAGTAATATTTTTCTTTAACTTTAGATTCTATTAATGTGTAAATAATTAAACTACAGTAGCAGCAATGGCAAATATCGCCCCCTTCTGGTCATCCAGGTTCGTCCACGTCCATATGTTAATGTTTTCTGTTACTGCTGTGTGCTACTTATAGATCGCATGATTATTACCAAAAACTTTAACTATCAGTTAAAAGCTAAATAGAATTTCAGTAATATAATTAATTTAGTGTTTGCTTATGATTTGATTATGAAGTGGCCCTGTTTATTAGTATTTATGAGCTGTAATAAACACAATCATCTCCAATTAACATTGTTTTGTTTTTTGTGGCTTGTTGTGGTTGTAGCTGTTGTCGGTTCTACCTTTTATACAAATACATTATTGTTATTTATCAAAGTGTTTGCTGTTGATTACATATTTGAAACTCAATGATACAGAATATAAAAAAAAAAGAAACCATTTTATTTATTCTCAATCAAGCCTTTCAGGTCTCCAACATTCCCACTCCACATCATCTCAAGCATTTACACAGAGGTCTCCACCAGATACCTAATGGAGAGCATCAGCATCACATATGTCCATTTAATACCAAAGGAAACAGTTTAAAAAAAAAAAAAAAAAAAAAAAAAAAAAAACTACCTAAAATCAAAGTTAAATTCAAAAATAAAACTCAAAACGAAACCCTATATTTTTTGCACTATATTTACTCTGATGAATCAAAGTGTCAATAATAACTCTTTATGTGCAGTCACATAACACCCTTAACATAATGGTAATAATATAATCAAAACTCAGTGGCTCATATGTTTAAGGAACAGTTCAGTAAGGTTAAAAAAAAAAAAAAAAAAAGAAAAAAAGGTCACGTCTTCAGTTTTGCGCCAATATAGGCAGAGTTTTTGGCGCCCTCTGCTGCCATTGAGACAAACTGCAACACATCTTTCTCTTCTAAACTGACCAGATGTGCCCTTTCAAAAAGAAATGGAGTCTTGTACCTTCTTTCTGATTGGGGGGCAAAAACACCTTATGGATTTAAAAAAAAAAAGCATCACTTATATCCATTAATACAGAAAGAAAACCCCAGGATTTCTGCAGATGAATGTGCAGTTAAAAAAAGAAAAACTACCTCAAATCAAATTAAATTTAAAAATAAAACTCAAAACGTTGAATGTTTTTTGCAATATATTTACTCTGATGAATCTAAGTGTCAATAATTTGAAGTCCTGATAAACTTATAAAATGTTTTTCAAACAAATCCTACATTGTTGGTTTTAACAAACCAAGATCTAAAATCCTGAATTACACCAATCCTGAAAAAATTACACTATATTCATGATTCATTCAGTAAAAGACAACACAAGTCTATTTTATATTGTGCTTCAGAATAGTGGAATTCTCACATCTGATTGTCAGAAAGTGTGGATTCCGACTGTAACATGAGCGACAGGTTAATATTAATATGGTTGCTTTAGTTTGATTATACAGACTCACTAGTGAGACACGGACCTTTCAGCTTTAAACTATTAATATACTTTTTTAAAAAGTAACTCGAGATTGTGTGTTTATATAATAGTTCATATTAATTTGCGGCTTGTCTTATATTTCTTACATATTGTGCATTTTTGTGGATTCTCTTAATATTTACTCAACATTTTACCAGATAATCTTTCAGTACACTGTTTTGCTTTGAACTTTTTTTGTGAAAAATTCTACTTTTGCCAATAAAATACTGCACAATTGTTTTCCAACAAGCCACAATATTAATCACATCAAAATGTTTTATTAAGCAAATTGGATTGCAATGTTGTAGATTAACAGAGGATAAAAAGATGCTCTTTCAGCACAAACTGATATTTTGCTTCCTTCTAGTACACTTTCTTTTAACTGATCATTGTTAAGTGTTTATTTGCATTGCATAAGAACATGCATGATTTTATTCTCAACAATTTATATGTAATAAACTGCTTTATTTGTTGTAGAATTTATAATTTACTACTAAACTGAATGAAACTGAAAGGCGTCTTTCCTTTTTTCTTTACCGGTAGCTTTTCCCCTTTTTCCTCAAAGTTATAATTAAAACTGCTGCAGTGTGGAAATAATGTTTTCTGAATTTGAACTGTATGTAGATTTGGATGGCGGCTCTTTAATAGGCAAAATCGACAAAAAAATAACCAGCATTGTATCTATGAGACATTTTCCCCAGATTGTTCTTGTGACCTGGTAGCAGCTTGTCCACAGCCTGGTGTTGGTTTTTACACACCTGACCATAGGATTTGTGTGTTCTTTTTGAAAGGAAAATTTTATGGATCCAGAAACATCCTAAACAATTGTGTGCCTTCAGCTTTGTGGTAACAGTTTGGATACACAAAAAAAATGCATCAAACTCAGAAACTAGTAAAACTAAATAATGCATCAGAAACTCAACGTTGAAGTTGATATGTAGGACGCGACACGTTATTTTGTCGGATTTATTAACACCTTTGAAACAATTCCACTGGAACTTCACCAACCAAACAATTCAAATTCCAGAAATACCATTTATTTTGTTTTTCTTGAACATATTAAGAGTATAGTGCTCACTGAACTGATCTCAGCTCACACACTTTTCAGTATTACTGATATCTTTATGGATTTTTATTGTTATTGGATTTTTTTTTTCATTAAAATTTCAAATCACATTTCCCATTTTGGATATTTGATTCCCCAACATTCATTCAAAGCATATATTTGAGTATTTTCTTTTTTCGTCCACATCATGAGGACATGGAGCTCCAGTTTAAAGAAGCTTGGCGTGAGAGAGAAAGAAAGACTCTACCGGCTAAGACTCGCTCTGCAGTGAAGTTTTACTAAAGCTAGGAATCAGGTTTATTATGGCAGAAAAGGCAGAGTTTCACACCACATCAGCCTGCATGAAGTGGGAAGAAAACCAGCGATGTTAAATACGTAACATGATTAAAGATTCTCACTTCAGCTCTTTATATGTGCAGTCACATTACACCCTTAACATAATGGCAATAATGTAATTAAAACTCAGTGGCTCATATGTTTAAGGAACAGTTTAGTAAGGTTAAAAAAAAAAAAAGAAAAGAAAAAAAAGTCACGTTTTCAGTTTTGCGCTGGAGCTACGAGGCCAATATAGGTAAAGAGTTTTTGGCGCCCTCTGCTGCCATTGCGACAAACTGCAACACATCATCTTTCTCTTCTAAACTGACCAGATGCGCCTTTTTTGAAAAATGAATGGAGTCTTGTACCTTCTTTCTGATTTGGGGGGAAGAAACACCATATGGATTTAAAAAATAGATTTTTTTTTTTTAAGGTGACATTTCACAAGCAGAAAAGCGGACCACCATTTCTTTGGCTCATGTTTGTATCTTTTTTCCCCATCAGTAGTATCTAAATGGAACTAATACCCGCTGACATCTAGAAACAGCTCATTCGCTTTCCTTTAAGACATTAAAAGTAGTGGATGATTACATTTTGCTCACAGTATTTTGGAGGGAAATGCATCATCATGAAGAGTGAACAATTTCCAGGTTGATAATCGAGGCCCAGTGGAACGAGATACGGATTATAGTGTGAATGCAAATCACCAGGTTTCCACAAGATTCCCACCCCCAAGGCACCTAGGCAGGATGTAACTGACGTTTCTGTCATTTAAAACACATACATTTTTATGTACATACAAGAAATTGAAAGAGTGGCACAGAAAACCCTCAACTCCACAAACCCACTGCAGGTTGAACTGGAACACTGCCTGAAGCCTGGACCTCCTCAATATCAGTGCCTGATCACACTAAACCCCACAGTCGACGCTCCGAAATCGGAGTGGAGCTCGTTCGGACAAAGGAAAAAAAAATAAATAAAACAACTTTGATATGAAATATGAACTGAAGGATTTGTAATAGCAATAACACATCATACATTCTCATTAATCAAACACTTGAATGTAAGTATAGAAAACCTATTTTAATAACACACAGTTCAATACATAGTTTCAGCCTGTTCCTGAACAGGGTTTTGTGCTTGTTGTCTTGGGTTTCGGGGAAAAAAAAAAAAAAATCCCAGTTCCATGACCGGACGATTAGCAATACAATTTCTTTCAGCGATGATCAGTGTATAAAGAAGGACGCATCCGAGTCGCTTTCGTTCTTATTTCAATCAGATAGAACTCCGTCCCCTTCACTATGTCTCTCTCAGTGTATTAGAAAGTGCTGCTGCTGATGGTACATGAGCTTGGATGAGGACATATAGAGCTTTAATGCTAATTAAAAGTAAAAATAAGGGTAAATTCAAAAAAAAAAAAATGTAATTTATATATAAGTGAATGTATTGACGGCATCTTCGTAGCGCCGGTGTAAAACTGAAGACCTAAACGTGTTTGCCTTTGCAGATTTGCTGTGGAATGAGTAACAGTGTGCAAAACGCGACGCCGAGCGAGGTGAGACGTTCCTCGGGGAAAACGAGAGCGGCCCGAACACGAGCCTTTTTTTCTTACAGGGGAAAAAAAAAGGGTGCCGTTGTGTGTTTGTTTGTTTTAAACGACATGTACAACAACGTACATAAAATTAAAGCAAGGTCACACAAGAGACCAGTAGTAGCCATTAAGAGGTAAGATCTGTGTGATTACAGTAAGTAGCACGTCACCTTTTGACCACTCGTCCAGTAAGCAGGGCAAACGGAGGGGGAGACGAAGAGAGGGGGTTTCTCTCGGCCGAGCGTTCCATCCACGTGTCTGTCTTTTCACCCTTGGCTTTGGAATGCACTCACTTTTAATCGATGCAGCCCTTTTGAGTGACACAGACATACCAACAAAAACTAAACACAAACACACTCTCAAAGAAATCATAAAAGAGCAAATCCCTGATCTGAAATATTTTTCTTGCATTTTTCCATTTAAAAGATCTTTCAGTCAGTATTGGAGTCTGTGTCATCGTTTATATAGTCTTCCTCTACAGGGCTTGATGCGCTCTGCGTCCCCCACTCGTCTTCGTCGTACTCTATACTGTCGTTATCCTCCGGCAGCTCGTCTTCAGGCTCCGCCCCCAAGCCTGCTGCCTGCCCCGGTTCAGCCCCGCCTCCTCCGGCCGCTTCGAACCCGGCCTGTTGGTCTCCAGCCGGTGCCTGGCCATTGTTGTTGGAGAACGGCGCGCGCTGGGGCGAGTCGTCCTCGTCGTACACTCTCTGATGGCACATGGGACACGTGTCCTGGATGTACAGCCACTTGCGCAAGCAAAGCGCGTGGAAATAATGGTTGCACGGCGTGAGGCGCGCGGCTGTCACAAACTCCTGGTAGCAGATAGCGCACACGTCCTCGACGCCGCGCAGCCCGGTGCCGATGACCTCGGGCAGGGAGTGGATGCGCCGTACAGCCGCGCGCCGCTTCACAAACGTCCTCCAGCCGCTCTTAGCCTGCAGGTAGATGTTGAAGTAGGCGTGCAGGCACATCATACACGCGCGAATCTTGCTGCCCGACTCGAACGCCATGGTGTAGGCGCCGTTCCCGAACATGACGATCCCGAAGATGAATTCGACCACGTTGCCGGCCGAGCGCACGTAGTACACGTAGTCGTCGAGCTTCTCCCAGAGCGTCCCGTAATAGCCATCCACCATGAAGAGCACGTAGACCGTGAGCGACACCAGGACCTTCAGGCACAGCTCCACGCAAAATGCGGTGACGGCGAACAGCCACGTGTTGAGCGTGTAACGCCGCCACAGCATGGCGCTCAACGCCACCGGCAACGTCAGCAGCACCAGAGACACGAGGAGAGCCGGGGCGTGGCGGCGCACCGACTGCACGTGCGAGGCACTCAGCGCCATCAGCACCGGCTCCGTCATGCCATGAACAAAGTGCAGCACGGCGGTCAGCAGCAAGCACAGGTTCCTGCTAAGACGAACCAGACGCTCGCCCGGCTCCAGGCCGCTCAAGCCTGTCTGTAGAGCCAGGATGAAGAAGAGCACCGGAGCCACGAAGCCTAGCCGGCGGTCTTCCTCATCTTCGGCCGAGCCGATGAATGTCAGGACTCCCAGACCCAAGTAGTGAGCCGCAGATGAGATCACGGCGCTCATGCCCAGCACAGTGAGGGTCGAATCACAGCCGCTGATAATCAAACTACTGCCCAGCTCCCAGAACACGGCCCACGTCCAGTAGGCCCCAGCCTCGCCGTTTTCCTCTGCCTGAGCCATTCTGATCTACAAACAGAAAAGGACAAATCCGGTCTTAGGCGTCTCCTGCTTCAAAAATAAACCCAACTGTTTTTCTGCTACACATAGAATGTCATTCCATACTCATTCAATTCAAATATACAATACGGATCCTGGATCCTTTATTTCATTTCATTCTCACCGCATAGATCAGGACCACGGCCTGCGCCGCAACACGTGTGAGCCAGAAAACCCGCAGCACATCCGGCACGCGGATCCTCTTCCACGTGTCCTCCAGAAGCAGCTGTAAGCCGTAGATGCGGTACATGTGCCGCAACAGGAGATACACGTAACGGCAAGAGTAGTAGAGTTTCTTAAAGCGGACGAGCAGGCACACGGCGGTGTTCAGAGCCAACACCGATCCTGAGACCACCGCCAATGTCCGCTTTACATCCACCGGGAGCTCTATAAAAACCCCGGCCATGGGCATCAGGATGTCCAGCATTATCAAAGTGGAGTACGGAGACTTCACGCTGAGCAGCAAAACGTAGCCCGAAGCTAACAGCAGTTGCAGAGCAGCCATGGCCAGCCACAGCATGGGTCTGGCTCGAGGAGGCAGGCCGAAGCCCGGCATCGACCTGGACGAGTCTGCATGAGACGTAGCGTAGTAGTTTAGCAGCACAGCGGTGGATCCGAGCAGCATGCCCACGAGAAGGCTATAAAACTTGAACAGGGACTTCTGGGACAACACCAGCACAACACTGCACACCACAATACCTGAAACACACACAAACAGACACAGTTACCATAAACAGGTTTGACGCTGTGATTAGCGCAACTAACGATGAAGGATGATGAATGAATTCCACACATCAGCCACGAACATCTTCACCAAGTAGAAGAAATGAGCCTGTCCACTTACATAAAGTGGTTTCATTTAGTTTTCGTGAAGTTACTGAGCGGAAGAAGTTGGTCTCAGTTTTTTTTTTTTAGGATTCTAGAATTCTTATACTGGTCAGCGTTCTAGGATTGCGACAATCAATAGAATTGTCATAAGACACACAAATTTAAAAACAATGAAAGTTCAGAGTTCTAGAACCATTATCCCTGTCCGGTCTTTTTAGAACCACTACAATTGTTTAGGGTTCTAGAACGATTACAGACCGCCAGTGTTCATTAACAAGTAAAACAAATTGCTCTACAACATTTGCTACAGCTGACAGGGTTCTGGAATGATTATACTCATGGTTTCGAATGTGGTTTATTTTTCAATAATTGAGGTTCATAAAGGTTCTAGAATTGTTGCAACAGACAAACAATTCTAAAACAATTGAGACCTGTCAGTGTTTTTTTTTTTTTTAGTATTAACAAAAAATCATTGTCCAGAACTGCCACGGATGATCAGAGTTCTAGAATTGTTGTCCTTTAGAACAACTAAATTTGTTCAGGGTTCTAGTACTTTTACAGCTGGTCAGTGTTAACAAAATATTAGAACAAATTATTATTATAGAATTATTATACTCAACAGGTTCTCTAGAACTTCTAATGCTGGTCAGTGTTCTAGAGTTGTGACAGTCAACAAGGATTCGGAAGTTGTTACAATAGGCAAACCTTCTAAAACAAGTTAGTCATGGTTCAAGAATTTATTACAACAAATTATAGCTCTAGAACTGTTGAGGCTGGTTAGGTTTCTAGTACGATCATGCCTGAAGGAACAGAACAGCTAAAATTGTTCAGGGTTCGAACACTATTACAGAATTACTAGAATCACTAATGATAGTTAATGTTCTAGATCAGCGGCAGTCCATAAAAAATAGGTTACAATAAGCAAAAGTTCTAAAACAACTACATTTGTTAATGATTCTAGAACTATCACAGATCAGGTCAATGTTCATGAAATAGTAAAACTAATTTTGTCTTCAACAGTAGGTACAGCTGACCAGGGTTCTAGAATGATTCTACTCGTCATGCTTGCTAATGCAAACTTTCTACAACAACTAAAGTTGGCCAGGATTCTAAAAATATTACAGCTAGTCAGTGGTTAAGAAATATTCAAACAATTTATTGTTCTAGAATTATTATTCTTGACAGATTTTCCATAATTACTAGTGTTGGTCGATGTTCTTTGAAGTTGTTGCTAGAACGATTAAACTCAGCAAGTTGTATGGAAGCAACACCACGGGTCAGTGTTCTACAACTGAGACAGTCGTTCAGTGTTCTAGAAAATGTATAGCAGACAATCTAAAACAACTAAAGTTGGCCAGGGTTTAGTAAATACTATTGCAAGTCATTGTTTCAGCAGATCAGAGGTCTAGAACGTTTTTCTAGAATTACTAGCGCTGGTCAATGTTATAGAGCTGGGACAGCTGATAATGGTTCTAGAATTGCTGCAACAGTAAAACTAATCTGCCAGGCTTCATGAAATATTAAAACACGATTGTTCTAGAACTGTCAGAGCTGAGCAGGGATCTAGAATAACTACAGCTGGTACCTTAAACAACACCAAGATGAAGAAAGCAGCCTGTCCGATTTTGGTTTAGTCTGAACTTTGATTATAATCTAGAATAGTGGATTTGAGAGTGAAGTGACAGGTCTGGAGAGGCTCAGAGGCCAGGGCTGAGAGTTTAGGCCGGAGAGCAGAGGAGTGAGATCAGAGTTTATGTGTAGAATAGTGGCCGGTTCGTGATCTTACCTGTCACCCGCAGTAAAACCAGTCCAGCTGTTCCGGTCCAGTCATCAACTGGATCCGAGTGAGAGTTACAAATGGCGTCGATTATGAAGATGCAGGGGACCCGCAGCGCCACGTCCAGCACCGCCAGTGCCTGCTGGCTCAGCAGGCCGGTGTTGGAGGCCATGGCGCCGCAGGAGAACTTCACCGCTCCTGCAGGTGTTTCTTCTAACGAAACCCCGTCCGCTCCCCCGGAGCTCCCTTCGTCCTGACTCTTCGCACGCTGTTTACCTAAACACGGGGGTCTCCTCTGTCCGCCATCTTCCTTTTTTTTTTTAAAACCTCCTGTTGCTATGCGAAGAACGCGGAAGTGATCGGATGCTTTTTCAGGAGGGCGTGACGCAGCACGCAGAGTAAGTTCCGGAGTGACGTTTCATGTCGACGAAAGCGGAAATAATTAAATAAACCGGAACTAAAAACATGTTTATTTAGTATTTCATGTTGATTATATATATATATATATATATATATATATATATATATATATATATATATATATATATATATATATATATATATATATGTCTAGTTTGGTATTTAATGTTCCTTTTTCTTTTAATCACTATACTACTACTACTAATAATAATAATTATAATAATAATAGCTGCCAGTAAATTAAAGTTTGAAGAAACTGATATCTCAAACTAAGTGGAGATAATATGAAAAAATATAACAATATTTTATTTCATATATGGGTTAATAATTAAAACATATTTCAGTTAGAATGAACAATATGACAGAAATGTAATGCTAATATCTAAAAAATATACAGTAATATTTCCCCCATGTAAGATATTGCAATGCAAAGTAATATTAATATTAAATATTGTGTTCACAATAACATGTTGATGTTTTTGTCTGCTTGTCAGAACCATACAAATGTGTGTATCTTGTATTAGAGCAGTTAAAATTTGGTGCTTTGAGTACAATTCTCTCACACTGACCACTGGATGTTCAACATCTCACCTCATGGTAAAGAACTCTCTGAGGATTTTAAAATTAGAATTGTTTCTCTCCACAAAGATGAAGACAACCTTTTTAAGAGCATGAATTACTGTAACCATGTCCTGTGGTCTGATGAGATGAAGATAAACTTGTTTGGCTCAGATGGTGTCCAGCATGTGTGGCGACACCCTGGTGAGGAGAACCGAGAAAATTGTGTCTTGCTTACAGTCAAGCATGGTGGTGGTAGCATCATGGTCTGGGGCGGTATGAGAGCTGCAGCTCATTGAGCGGAAACATTGACTCCAACATTTACTGTGACATTCTAAAGCTGAACATGATGCCCTCCCTTTAGAAACTGGGCTGGATGACAGTTTTCCAACATAATAACAACCCCAAACACACTGCCGAGATAAAACTGCCTTTCTGAGGAAACTGAAGGTGAGGGAGTGGCCAAGCATATCTTCAGACCTGAACCCTATTGAGCACCTGTGGGGCATCCTCAAGCGGAAGATGGAGAAGCACAATGTGTCTACCAAATACATATGTTTGTGTTTTAGAACTACTACAATGGATCATAGTTCTAGAATAAGGGTTCTTAAATTATTATAGCCAACCAGTTTTCTTGAACTACTTATGCTAGTCAGTGAGCTACAATTAATATAGCCAACCAGTCATATCATTCCGGGTCAGCGATCTAGAACTACTATGGCCAATAAGGATTCTAGAGTATTATAGCTGACTGGGCTTATCACAATTTCTACAAACATACTGTGTTCTAGAATTAATATATATGACAATGTTTTAGAACTGGTACAATTGACTGTGTTTCTAGAATTATTGTAGCCAAACGGTTTTCTAAAATTGCTCATGTTGGTCAGTGATCTAGAGCTAATACAGCCAATAAGGGTTCTACAAATATTATAGCCAACTGGTCTCATAGACTCCATACAACTGTTAGGTGCCCTAGAATAAGGATATGTGACCAATGTTTTGATAGACCAGTTTGATAGACTTTCTACAGCTGGACCCTGTGTTTAAAGATTAATACAACAATATGTATACCCAGTGATTTATCAAAGTTCTAGAATTGTAAATAAATAAATAAATAAATAAATATTTTATATATTATGTTCTAGATTTATTACAGCTGGTCAGTGTTCAGGAATTATTATAACACCACTGTTCTAGAATAATTCTACTTCACCTGTGTTCTAAGATGACTGATGCTGTTCATAGTTGAATAGAATTTACTACAGCTGGTCAGTGTTACGAATGACAATAATAGAGATGTATTTCAGAACAAGTACATAAAATGATAATTACTACCCAGTGTTCTAGATTTTTTTTTATAAGTGAGCATTTCTTGAACTACCATGTGAATTCAGAATGTCACAACTTATCACAGATGAAATGGCACTTTTCCACACAGAACAAGCATTTATTATAATACATTTCAGAATTGCAGAATTGCACCAGCTGTGTTGAAAGTTCAATCCTGGGATCTCTGCTGCAGGTCAACTTGTACAATAAGTAAGAGAAAAACCTGAGCATCAGCAGATTAAATGATCCACTGAGTAAACCAGCTTAGTTCTCACAGACCCACCGTTGTATCATTCAGACACAGTGAACCGAAGGCACGCAGTGAGGAGGTGCTTTATCAGCTCCCGGTGAAGAACACTTTCAGTGTGTTGTTGTAGATGGTGTTGGCCATCTCTACCGGATCCTCGTTCCTCACCGCTGCCATCACCTCCAGCACCTGACTAAAAAAGGAAGGCGAGGAGAATTCTTACACAAGCAGGACCCACATATTGAGAACATGTATCTCTACTAATACGAGGGTCATTCCAGTCAAACCAGCACTTTCTATATTAAAAAATAAAATAACTCATTTCAAGAGGTGAAAACTGCATTTATTTTTCGACATACAGTTGTGCTCAAAAGTTTTATATGCGGATTGCAAAACTAAATTCCATACCGGATCAGTCAGGGCCCGGGTTACCAACGACCGCCATGGGTATTGTTAGCCAATAAATTAGGCTACTGTTGGCCAAAGGAGGGGAAGGAAAGAAGGAAGACATCTACAAAGACAGCAGGAAAATGAGAAGTGTAGGAGAGTGGACAGTGTAGCTAGACAGCATAGGATGGTGGTCTGTAGGATGGGTTTGGAGGTGAAGAAGAAGAGGAGGAGATTGAAAAGTAAAAGAAGAATAAGATGGTGAAAACTGAAGGAGGAAGACTGTAATGTGAGGTTCAGGGAAGAGGTCAGACAGGGGCTCGGTGGTGCTGAAGAGGTGCTGGATGATTGAGCAACTACTGCAGAAGTGATAAGGGAGACAGCTAGAAAGGTACTTGGTGTGACATCTGGAAATAGAAAGGAACACAAAGAGACGTGGTGGTGGAATGAAGAAGTGCAGGAAAGAAAAGGAGAAAAGGTTGAAGAAAAAAATTGGGATCAACAGAGTGATGAGAAAAGTAGGCAGGAGTACAAGGAGATGCGGCAGGAAAAGAGGGATGTGGTGAAAGAAAATGAGAGAGAGAGAAGGTTGGATGATGTGGAGATGTGAAGCAGGAAGTGGATAGGATTAGTAAGGAGGAAGTGAGAGCAGAGATTAAGAGGATGAAGAGTGGAAAGATTGTTTAACAGGGTTTTGGAAGGTGAGAGGATGCCTAGAGGAATGGAGAAGGTGTGTGCTGGTATGGATCTTTAAGAATAAGGGAGATGTGCAGACCTGCAGTAACTACAGGGGAATAAAGTTGATCAGTCACACTATGAAGTTATGGAAAAGAGTAGTGGAAGCCAGGCTGAGGAAGAGGTGACCATCTGTGAGCAACAGTATGGTTTTATGCCGAAGGAAGAGCACCACAGATGCATTATTTGCTTTGAGGATGTTGATGGAGGAGTATAGAGAAGGACAGAAGGAGTTGCATTGTGTGTTTGTGGATTTAGAGAGGGTGCCGAGAGAGGAGTTGTGGTATTGTATAAGAAAGTCTGGTGTGTCAGAGAAGTATGT